>NC_037684.1:74309677-74359006 GCF_003255815.1 Theropithecus gelada | reverse complement strand
AAAAAAAAAAAAAAAAGTTGAGATGAAATTTACATAATATACAATTCATCATTTTAACAATTTTAATTTATTTATTTAGAGACAGAGTCTCACTCTGTCGCCAGGCTGGAGTGCAGTGGTGCGGTCTCGGCTCACTGCAACCTCCACCTGCCGGGTTCAAGCAATTCTCCTGCCTCAGCCTCCCGAGTAGCTGGGACTACAGGCACCTGCCACCTCGCCCAGCTAATTTTTGTATTTTTGGTAGAGACAGGGTTTCACCATGTTGGCCAGGATGGTCTCGATCTCAACCTCGTGATCCACCCACCTCGGCCTCCCAAAGTGCTGGGATTACAGGCGTGAGACACCGCGCCTGCCCATTTTAACCATTTTAAAGTGTGCAATTCATGGCATTTCGTACATTGGCAATGCTGGGCAACCATTACCTGTAGCTAGCTCCAAAACATTTTCATCACTCCAAATGGATACCCTGTCCCCATAAGCAGTCAAGCACCATTATTCCTGCCCCCCAGCCCCTGGCAACCACTCATCTGCTTTCTATCTCTATAAATGTGCCTGTTCTGGACATTTCATATAAATGGAATCATACAATTCGTGGCCTTTTGTGTCTGTCTCTGTTGATGAAGCATCGTGTTGTCAAGGTCCATCCAAGTTGGGCATGCATCAGAGCTTCATTCCCAAGATATCTGTTGTTGTTTTTTGAGATAGGATTTCACTCTGTTGCTCAGGCTGGAGTGCAGTGGCACAGTCACTGCTCACTGCATCATCCACCTCCTGGGCTCAAGTGATTCTCCCACCTCAGCCTCCTAAGTAGCTGGGGCCACAGGCGTGTGCCACCACACCCTGCATTTTTTGTAGACCTGGGGTCTCACTACATTGCCCAGTCTGGTCTCAAACTGCTCGGTTCAAGTGATCTGCTTGCCTCAGCCTCCCAAAGTGCTGGGATTACAGGCATGAGCTACGGCACCCAGCAGAACTTCATTCCTATTGAAGACTGAATAATATTCCTTTATATAGGATACACCACATTGTGTTTATTTACTCATCAGTCAACAGAAATGTTGGTTGTTTTCACTTTTGGCTATCATGAATAATGCTGCTATGAACGTTCGTGTACAAGTTTTTGAGTGGATGTGTATTTTCAGTTCTCTTGGACATGCACCTAGGAGTGGAACTTCTGGGTCATATGGTGATTCTATGCGTAACTTTTTGAGGAGCTGCCACGCCGTTTCCGCAGCAGCAGTCCCATTCTACTTCCCACCAGCAGTGCACGGGCTTCCAACTCCTGTCTCGTCTTTCTCTTCTTGCAGTCCTCTTGTCGGGCCAGCAGGAACACGGTGAATGGCTACTTCCTAGCAGGCCGGGACATGACGTGGTGGCCGGTGAGTGCACTCTGACTTCTCACACACCCCATTTTGTCCGTGGAGCTGTGTCTGATCTCTAGGTCACCTGGCACCTGCATCTCTGAGCCAGTCCAATTCAGTGGAACAGGCCGGAGGCGGGCAGGAGGTCCCCAAGTGAGGGGCATAGGTCTGAGCTGCTAGAAATTGTGTAAGGAGCAGGGGCTTTGGAATGTGAAACTTACATCCACTCCTTAGCTGTGCAGCTAGTCATGGGTAGAACTCACACCCTGGGCTCCTCATCCGTGAGTGGGGCTAGGACCCCGCTTAGGTTTGTGAGGATGAAGGAGAAGCTGTCAGGCCCAGGATGGGGCCGGTTCAGGGAGCCTGCCTCTGATGCGTTTCCCTTTCTCTCCTTCAGATCGGAGCCTCCCTCTTCGCCAGTAGCGAGGGCTCTGGCCTCTTCATTGGACTGGCGGGCTCAGGCGCCGCAGGAGGTCTGGCCGTGGCAGGCTTCGAGTGGAATGTGAGTCCTGGAGGACAGGCAGCCTGTGGGAGAGCCAGGGCACAGGGTGCGGCCACAGCCCTGGAGGGGGGCAGCTCCCAGTGGCTGGTGTCAGCCCATGTCCAGGTGGGCTCTGTGCAGTGCCCAGAGCCCACCTGGGCCAAATCCTGTCTTCAGAATATCAAGGTGCTGGATGGCACAACTGGCAGGAAGCTGTGGGCCTTTCCCCAGACTCAGAGAGGGGAAGGAGCCACCCAGGATCTCATGGCAAGTCAGGAGGGGCGGGGGGAAGCCAGGCCACCAGATGGCTCTGTCTGCTGTGTCTCTGGAGCAGAGCTGTGGGAGCTGCACCTGCAGTCCTCACCTGCCTCTGTCCCCACAGGCCACGTACGTGCTGCTGGCACTGGCGTGGGTGTTCGTGCCCATCTACATCTCCTCAGAGGTGAGTCTACTCATGAGGCCTCCAACCGGGGGGCTGGGCCTTGGTCCAAGTTGATGGTAGTAATGGGCAGGACCACCGTGGCCTCACATCAGGACTTGGTGAACTCTTAGGGCTGGGTTTGCTATTAGCCCAACTAACATTTGTATCAACCCACTAAGGTGGGTCCCCTCGGACCTCAGCCTGGGTGCTGTGTTGGCTGCTTTCCACGGCCCTGAGTGCTGCATCTCAGGAACAATGTCCCATCCAGCAGGGCACATAGGCTGCACACCTGGCCCACACACCTGGGTAGCATACCTGGGCTGTACACCTGGGTGGCATGCCTGAATGGCACATCTGGCTGCACCATCCTCGACTCTGCCCACTCCTTCAGCCCCGGCCATGCAGCCACTAAATCCAGTCAACTCCACTTCCCGGATGTCTCTCAGCCTGTCCCCAGCTCTGCCCCTCGCAGCCACCTCCCTCATCCAGCCTCATCATAGTGCACCTGGATTTGTCAAAACAGCCTCTAAACTTGTCCCTCTGTCTCCAGCCACGGCCCCTCCAATCCATTCCTCGTCTCAGCCCTAAAGAGCCAGTCTTGGGATCTCAGCCTGCCACTCCCCTGCCTGACACCCTCGGGACGCAGCTGGAGCAGCCTGGGATTCAAGGCCGGGTGCTGAGCCTCTAAGGGGTCAGTGCCTGGGCCTTGCCCTTGAGAGGCTCACAGCTGCTTTGTGGTGGTGGGAGAGGCAGAATGACTGAGACAGGCCCTGTCTGGAGCGCTGGGCATCATCTGGAGGATGCTTAGCCCCTACCCATGTGCCTCCCCAGATCGTCACCTTACCTGAGTACATTCAGAAGCGCTATGGAGGCCAGCGGATCCGCATGTACCTGTCTGTCCTGTCCCTGCTACTGTCTGTCTTCACCAAGATATCGGTGAGCTGCCCCCCGCTCCCTGCTGGCATAGCCTGGAAACACCCTCAATCTGTGAGCCCCTCAAGTGGACCTGACGTCTTCTCATTCATCTCTGCCTTGTTTCACAGCTGGGCAGACTGAGGCCCAGAGAGGGGCAATGACTTACCTGGGGTCACGCAGCGAGTCTGGACAGGTGGTCCAGAGCTCCCTAGTCAGGGACAGAACACAACCTGCTGACTTCTGCTCTGACGCAGGGTGTTAGGATGGTCTGAGGTCAGTACTGGGGCCGACACGGGTATGAGCCAGGACCTCCCACTAGGGGGCGCCAAAAGCCCACGTGGTCTTGGCCCTGTCTGGTCTGCACTGAGCTGACCTGCCTCTCACCCCAAGGCTGGTGGGCTCCATCACTGACACCTATCCTTGGGGGCCTGGCCCTGCCCCACTGGCATATTAAGAGCAGGAACACACCTCGAACGTCAGGGTCAGAAGAAGCATAGAGCTCATCTTGTCCAAGCCTCTGACTTTACAGAGAGGGAAACTAAGGCCCAGGGAGGGGAAGATGATCCCAACCCTCCTGGTGACCGTGTGGCAACACCAGGCCTTTCGCTCTCACTCCAAGTCCCTGGGGGCAGCCAGCTTCATCCAGCCCCAGGCTTCTGAAGGGGCTTGAGTCCTGGGGCTGCCTGATTCTGAGGGGGCCGACACTAGCCCCTGAGACCCCCAAGCGTCCCTGTGCCTGGGGCTCCTCCCTTGTAAGGTGGGGCAGCTGACCCTGTCTCCCAGGGTTCCTGTGAGGCCGGTGAGGGCTGCTGTGTCTGTGGGAAGTGCTCTATGAGGCCCGGCTTTCCCTCAGAGGCAAACGGCCTCCTGGGCCGTCTTCATTCAGCTCTGGGACTAGGAAAGCCCAGAAGAGGCGTCGATTTAGTGGAGGGAATGGAGGCGCAGGAGAGGTAGAGGCCTCGCTGGTCAACCGGGAGCTGTGGGCAGGATTACCTGGAAAGAGGGCCCTGAAAGGGTCCATCCAGAGCCCCCACTGGGCCTCCATCTGCACTGGTGTTGCTGGGTGACTCTGAGGGGGTTCCCAGAGTGTCTCATCCTTCTTGTGGGCAGGTCTCGGGGGTGGCCAGCAGCAAACCCTGGGCCACAGTCTTCGCCAGATGCCCTTGGTGTACTGTAGGAGGTTTGCTTTCTCTGGGAGCCCTTTAGAGTCCGGAGGGACTTGGCCTTGGCCTGCCCTTAAGGCTGAGTTTAGAGTTTTCCACTCATATTCTCCCTTCCTCTCCCACATTTCTTGATCTCCACCCCACCCCATGCCAGCCACCTCCCTGGAAGCCAGAGATACAGAAATAAACAAGACCTGGCCCCGGCCTGCCAGGGGCTCGCACTGCAGTGAGAAATAGATGGATGCATGGGACAGGCGTGAAGCTCAGAAGAGGACACAGCGGGGCTTGCTGGGGGTGGCATTTGACTTGGGCTCTGATGGAAACAGGGATGCCGATGGGGGACAGGAGCAAATGACAAAGAGAGAGGTGAGAAGAGGCAGGATGTGTCTCGGGGTGGTCGGGTCTGGAGCCCTAGACTGTAGGGATCACTAAGTCAGACACCTCTGGGGACCAGATAAAAAACAGTGTGGGGAGAAGCTGGGAGTGAGTAATAGGCAGTAGTGGGGACAAAAGCAAACCAGAGAACATGCCTCAGCATTCACACACGACAGGCCCGTTGCCACATTTGCCTCTTAGCTGCCAGCTTTCAGCGTCTGGTCTGCAGTGAGAGATGAGGTGAGGGAGGTTTAATTGTAAGAGGTTGAAGTATCCAGGGAGCCCAAGTGGAACAGGGGTGGTGTTTTAAGTAGGATAGTGACATGGTCGTGTTTGTACTTTGTGCTCTCTGGAATCTTCCAGAGGGTGGACTGGAGGGGAGAGAGACAAGAAGAGGCCAGGCCTGTGAGGACGCCCCAGGTAGGTCTGGTGAGGGAGGGAGGCTGAGCCGCAGGCACAGGGTTTCACCCTGCTGGCTTCTCTGCGGTGGAGCTTATACCTCACACTCGGAGGGTCCTGAAAGTGGATGGCTTGGGCGGGACTTCTAGAAAGGCAGAGGGGGCCGGCACGGTGGCTGGCGCCTGTAATCCTAGCACTTTGGGAGGCTGAGGCGGGCGGCACGGTGGCTGGCGCCTGTAATCCTAGCACTTTGGGAGGCTGAGGCGGGCGGATTGCCTGAGCTCAGGAGTCAAAGACAACACGGTGAAACACGGTGAAACTCCATCTCTACTAAAATGCACAAAATTAGCCACATGTAGTGACGTGCGCCTGTAGTCCCAGCTACTCAGGAGGCTGAGGCAGGAGAACTACTTGAACTGGGGAGGTGGAGGTAACAGTGAGCTGAGTCTCCAAAAAAAAAAAAAAAAAAGCAGAAGGAAGAGCTCAGTGAAGTGAGAGGATCTTAGGGACAATCTTGTCCGGCTCTCCGAGTTTACAGATGACACAACTGAGGTCCAGGTCACAGCGAGTCAGGCAGGGACTACTGTTAGAACCCAGGCCTGTGCCTCCCGGCCAAGAGGCCCAACCTCAGCTCTGCTGCCCTGAAGCAGCCAGGACATGGCCCTTCAAACCCCACTTTGTGATGGGAGTGATTCAGTGTACTCAACTATAAAGCAGTGAGCACCCACTCACATCAAGGCTGGGCTTCAGAACCAACGCTGGGGCTGCCTGGATGAAGCAGAGGACGAAGCTTGAGGAACGCTAATTGCTGGGCTTGGCTGCGAGAGGACTGGTACCCTGGCTGTTTGAAGTGCACGCGCCCAGGCGGTCCCCAGAGCTCCTGACCTCACTGGGCTGTGCCCCAGGAATGCCTCATGTGTCTGCGCGTCCAGCATCTGTCCCAGCCGCTGCCTGTGTAGACAGAGATCTTAGGGTGCCTGCTGCCATCCCTCAGGCAGGGGCACTGGCCCACAGGAGGACCCGCGATGGCAGGGCATGGAGAATCACCACCCTGACCCTCAGACGAAGGGACCCAAATCCAGCTCCATCACTGTGGGGCTCTAGCCAGTCATTTAGCCTCTGGAACCGGGCGCGATGTCCCACGCCACTTGCAGTAAAGGTCCTCCACGAGGTCGCTTTGCGCCCTCACTGACCTCACCCCTCCCTCGCCTGTTGCCCCCACCCACTCCAGCCACACTGGCCTCTGCGCTTCCATGGACACACCAGGCATGTTCCTACCTCGAGGCCTTTGCATTTGCTGTGGTCTCTGCCTGGAACCTTCTACCTGGATATCCACGTGGCTCCCTCATGTCCCTCAAGTTTTTGCATTCTCTCCATCTTCACCCCCGTCCCCGCGGGCCAGCCCCCTACCTCGCTCTACCCCCATGGGCTGGGAATGCCTGCTGGCTGTGTGCTCTGTTGGTTCCCTTGCTCACTGGAGCATCCCCAGGGTGGCCCGCATGCCTCGTGGGTCTAGGTGAGAGAATCTATGCCAGGGGTCAGCTCGTTTTTTCTGCAAAGGGCCAGAGAGGAAATATTTTCAGCTTTACAGACCACATGGTCTCTGTCCTCACTCCTCAACTCTGCCCCTGGGGCCTGAAAGTGCCTGCAGACAATACTGCAAGGCATGACTGGGCCTGGCCTGCGGGTTCTGGGCTGCCACTCCCTGCCCTATGGAAAGCGCCTACTTACTGTACACCTACTGTGTGCCAGGCCCCGGGTGAGCCCCCCACAGCCATAGATGCTTTCTAGACATCTAGACAGAGGGGGTAAGGAAACAGACCAAGGAAATCATAAGAAATCATAAGAAATGGTAAAAGCGTGATAAAAGAAGTAAACAGGGTAGGGGGGTGGGGCAGAAATGGGGAGACAGGATCAGGGATTGGGCTCACTGGAGACAGCGCAGTCTGGGGTGGAAATGCCAGCCTTGCTGCAGCCTCAGGGAAAGAGCTTGGCAAGTCCAGGAGCGGGAAGCTGGTGGGGCTGGGGCTGCGTAGGGATATGGAGGGGCAGCGATGACCAAGAGCAGAGAGGCAGTGGGAACCACTCAGAGCCTCTGGGCAGGGCCTCTGCCGGGTGGGGGTGCACCTTACTCCTGGAATGGTAGAAATGCAGAACCTGGCCGGGCGCAGTGGCTCACACCTGTAATCCCAGCACTTTGGGAGGCCGAGCTGGGGGATCACCTGAGGTCAGGAGTTCGAGACCAGCCTGGCCAACATGGTGAAACCCTGTTTCTACTAAAAATACAAAAAGTTAGCCAGGCGTGGTGGCTCACACCTGTAATCCCAGCTACTAGGGAGGCTGAGGCAGGAGAATCTTTTGAACCCAGGAGGCGGAGGTTTTTTTTAAAACAAAAACAAAACAGAAATGCAGAGCCCCAGGTTTTCCTTGCACAAGCCAAGTGCAGGAGGGACCGGTGAGGAGCTGGCAAGGGGACTGGGCCTAGGATGGGGTCAGTAGAGGTTTTGGGGAGTGGGTGTGTGTTTTGGAGAGAGAATCCATAGTAGCGGCCTGTGGGTCACAGGCGGGGAGTGTGGCAAGGGGGAGCCCCGGAGGATGGTGACGGCCTCCATGGAAATGGGCAAGGCTCAGGGGTAGAGGACACCAAAAAGATTTGGGAGAAATGATAGTCAACTCCTAGTGTCAGTGCAGGGCTCAGCCCAGCTTCTCTGCTGTCCCACCAAGGATGGGAGATACAAATTCCATGTGGGGGCCGGGCACGGTGGCTCAAGCCTGTAATCCCAGCACTTTGGGAGGCCGAGACGGGCGGATCATGAGGTCAGGAGATCGAGACCATCCTGGCTAACATGGTGAAACCCCATCTCTACTAAAAATACAAAAAACTAGCCGGGCGAGGTGGCGGGCGCCTGTAGTCCCAGCTACTCGGGAGGCTGAGGCAGGAGAATGGTGTAAACTCGGGAGGCGGAGCTTGCAGTGAGCTGAGATCCGGCCACTGCGCTCCAGCAGGGGCGACAGAGCGAGACTCCGTCTCAAAAAAAAAAAAAAAAAAAGTTCCATGTGGGAAGGTAGCCGAGAGCGGGCAGGGCAGGGGCCCAGGACAGGGCAGCCGGAGCACCAGGGCCGGTCTCCAGCCTTCTTCGGCCTCAGACATGTCCTGGAGTGAACGGTTTCCATCGACTGGGAGATGGAGTGAGGCTCCTTCATGCACATGGGGAGCTTGGGGTTCTCAGCTGTGCAGAGCCCACCAGATCAGCCCCATCCTGCACCCCATGGCCCACACGTCCTCTCTCAGCCTTGCTCCCTCCCTGTGTACGGGGCTTCTGCCCTTGCAAGCCCCCAGTGATGGCTAGATGGTGCCAGGAGAGGAGTGGCCTTCTGCCAACAGCGTGCGCTCTCTGGGAGGGCCCCTGCCATGAGGTTCCTCCCCAGGACCTCGCAGGCCCCGGGGTCAGCCAGCAGGAAGGGCGCGTCCTTGGGCCCACCTCTTAGGACGGTGGGACTTTGACAAAGTCATTTCACTTCTCCATGCCCAGGTGCTCCCCACTGTGGAGTGGAAGGGATTATCACACCCACCTGGTAGGATGAGGGAGACCTGAAAGACATCAGGGTGGCCTGTGGCCCAGAGGCACATTTGTCACTTGTCAAAAGTGGCCAGTCAGCAGGGCATCCTGGGGAACAGCCAGGGCCGTGAAGAACCGGCAGGGTTTCTGGGTACAAGATGAAGGGAGGAGCTGTGGGGGTCCTGCGTGGGGAGGAAGGAGCAGGGAGGTGGACAGGACACTTTGTGCAGGGTGAGTGTGGGGCCACATCATAGGAGCAGGCGGGCGCTTCTGAACAGAGCTGGGAGTGGACCAGTAGCTCCAGCCCCATGGGTGGCGGCCTAGAGTGAGGTCCTGGTTTGACCTGTGCCCCAGGAGTGGCCCTTCCTCGGGATGCCGTTCCCGGGTGCAGTCTTGTTGATTTTGTTCTCAGTGTTTTGCCTCCATGGGCAAGTTCCTCTGCTCTTCGGGCCTTGACCTCCCCATCTGTGCCTTCTAGGAGCTGGAATAGACTCTGGGCCGGGCGCGGTGGCTCACGCCTGTAATCCCAACACTTTGGGAGGCCGAGGTGGGTGGATTAGCTGAGGTCAGGAGTTCGAGACCAGCCTGGCCAACATAGCAAAACCCCATCTCTACAAAAATACAAAATTAGCCAGGCGTGATGACGCACACCTGTAGTCCCAGCTACTCAGGAGGCTGAGGCAGGAGAATCGCTTGAATCTGGGAGGCAGAGGTTGCAGTGAGCCGAGATCGTGCCACTGCACTCCAGCCTAGGAGATAGAGCAAGACTCCGTCTCAAAAAAAAAAAAAAGGCTGCAGTTGCTCCTGGGTCACTGGGGAGGGAGGCACAGAGGAGAGTTGGCTATCTCAGATGGTCCCAGGGGCCATCCCGTGCCAAGGTGAGGGGGTGGAGGGGCTGCAGGGTGCCGGCAGGTATGGAGGGGCTGGGTGGCTGGCTATGTGTGCTCCACACCCACTTCCCCATGTCACAGATTAGGGGCACTGAGGTTCAGGGGGTAAAGTGGCCTGCTCAAAGCCATGCGGCTGGGACACAGCAGACCAGGGACACAGAGCCAGGGCTGTGTGGCTCTTGGCGTCTGTCAGGCTGAAGCTTGCCCGGGCCCATAGAGAAGAGTGCTCAGGCTGCAGGAGGGGTTGGATAGGGCTAGGTGTTGTCTGACTTCCTCACCCGGGGGCTGTCCGGGAGTTGCAGGCAACTGCACACCTACTGGGCCTCCAGCAGCAGCAGCAGCAAACCTTCACTGGATGCCACGTAGGGTCCAGTCTATAGGGGAGACAGCAGTGAAAGGCCCACCGCACACCCTTGCTCCTGCCGTTCCTGCACCTGCGGGACTTCTCTTCAGTCTTTGGGGCCTGCCACTGTGGAAGGAAGGACAGGAAGGAGGGAGGCAGGAGGGAGGGTGCATGAACAATAAACTCAAGGAGCAGAGGGGCTGGCATGGCTGTGTTTTGAACGATGAGAAGCAGAGGCTGGGATGTTCCAGGGCAGAGGGAATCTGGTGAGCCGGTGAGCAAAGACCTGGAGGCAGCTAAGTTCTGGGCATGGGATGAAGGGCTATGTCTGGCGTGGCTAGAGCCAGAGGCCAGGCACACAGACCCGGGTTCTGTCCAGAGGCAGCCAGGGTCCAGCGGGAGTCTGGAGCGGTGACTTTAGGACAGAAGCTTGCAGGCTGCTGTAGTGGGCCTTCTAGAAGCCTCCTGGTCCCTCTTGACCTTCCCTCTCCTGGCAACTCCAATCTCTGATACCTACTAGGGGTTGACTTTGGGGACGTCCTTTCCCTTGCTGGGGCCTCAGTTTCTCCTCTAGTCTGATGGGGCAACGGCTTGAAGAGTCCGTCCTGCTCTGATATTCAGCACCTCTACACTTCTCTGCTTGGGCTGGAGGCAGATCAAGCCCCCACCCCCCACCACACCTTCCCCTGAACCACCTGCCCTTCCTACACACACACGCACACACACACACAGAGAGAACCAAAGATAAGGACCAGAAGGGGCCGAGGTTCTACTGAAAGCCCCTGGCCAGTTTCCAAACTGGCTGGTCTCTCTAAGACAGGTTGAGAGGCGCCTGGAGGGAGAGGTACAGGAAGCACAGGCTTTGGAGCCAGATCCCATCCCGCCTGGGCCCTGTGTCCCTGGGACTGGGGGAGGCAGGGATCCCTGCCTGGGGGAGCTCAAAGGGGCCTGGGGCCTGCACTTCCTGAGCCTCGTGCAGATGTGTCCCCACACTAGGAAGCGCAGGTCTCCAGCCTTCTCAGGAAGCTCCTGGCCCCAGAGGCTGTGTGTTGGCTCATCTCGCATCTCCTGAGTCAAAGCAGAGCGGTAGATTTAGGAACTCGGGGTGGAGCAAGATGAAGCCTGTTACCAACCCATGTCCCAGACAACAGGGTGCTGCCCTCCCTCTCTCTGGGCCCCCACTGCCAGGTGGAGGGTGGGATTCTGGTCTGTGAGGCCCATGCCAGGCTGAGGTTGGTCTCCAGGCTAACACTCCTGCCTTTAGGAGGAGCAGTCCCAGGTTCTGCGAGGGCAGGGGCTATGTTCAGTCAGTGTGGAGACCAGCTTCAGCCTGAGACCCAGCCTCTGAGCCACTCCAGGCTTCAGTTCCAAACCCACCGGGGGGTGGGGGCAGGAAGCAAGGCTGACCCTCTGTTTCCTGGCCCGCCCAGCACACACTTTTCCTGAGGCCTACTGGTCTTCACGGACTCCTCACAAACTCCTCATCAAGGTCCCCCTGGGAACCGAGGGGACAGGGCTCCACCTTTTATCCCCTGGGGAAGGGGCCAGATTCAATAACAACGCTGCTTTCAGGAAGGGCATTGGCCACTTTGGACTTTATTAGTAACAGTAACGTCCCCTGACATCCACACAAGCTTGCAGCTTCTCCATGGCCAGTTCTTCCCCCAACCTCACAATGGCCCCCGTGATGCAGGCAGACAGGCGAGTGGGGGTCTCCCTTCCTCATCCACAGGCCACTGAGGCCCAGAGAGGGCCTTGCCTGGGGTCACCTAGGGAGTGGCTTGCTGGAGCCCTGGGTCTAACAGCGACTTCAGCCACCCACACAAGCCTCTCTCCCTCCGCAGCTGGACCTGTATGCGGGGGCTCTGTTTGTGCACATCTGCCTGGGCTGGAACTTCTACCTCTCCACCATCCTCACGCTTGGCATCACGGCCCTGTACACCATCGCAGGTATGGCGCCCACAGCAGGGAGATCCACCCAGGGGATGTGTAAAGGGGGCAGAAGGCCACCTCTCCCTACAGGCCCGAGGGAGCAGCCCAGGAAGTGGCCCCAGTAGGAGCCCCAGAAGTTCCTCCCTGTGTCCTTCCTCCCTGGGGCCAGTGCCCTCTCCAGCAACCTTGCTTCCACTGGCAGGGGGCCTGGCCGCTGTAATCTACACGGATGCCCTGCAGACGCTCATCATGGTGGTGGGGGCTGTCATCCTGACAATCAAAGGTGAGGACAAGGTCTGTGGCCATGGCGGGGCTATCCCCACAGCAAGCCCTGTGGAGTCTGGCACTGCCCGGCACTCTGCAGGACTCATGCTGTTGGGGTTCTGGGTAGCATCGCTGGGGGTGGGTGGGTTCAGGAGGTTGAGCCACTAGACAGTCAGCCCCACTGCTGGCCCCTCAGTGACTGCCCTGGCTGGTAGAGGCTGCCCAGCCTACTGCCCCGCTGTTACCAGCTCTGGCCCTGGCAAGGAGCTGACTCAGGGACTCAGGACCAGCCACACCCACATTGGCTCAGCGCTCGATGGTGAGGTGGGGCTGTAGGCGGGTGTGAAGGCACACAACCAGGAGACCACAAAACTGCCTGGGCGGCTCCTCCAATTGTTTAAAAGCATGTACAGAATCCCAAGAGGTGATGCCACCTCCTGCAGGACAAAGGCCAAGGAGGAAAGAAGAGAGCTTGGAGATATTGGCAATACTAGTCTGGAACAGACAGGAAGCTTACAGGGCTGCCCGGAGAGAGATAGAGCTCACTGTCCCTGGAAGTATGTAAGCAGAGCCAGGAGGACCCTGCAGAGAGTGAACACATGTCTAAAGACTCTTCCAGACTCAGACACTGGGACCCTGTGGTTGAGCAGTTTCTAACCCTTGAATGGCACTTGTTCATTTGCTCTGAGCCTCACAGGAACCCTTGGTCTGAATACAGAGCCTGGCCTGAGCTCCATGGAAACGGTGATGCTGGGGGACCAGCATCCAGGCAGCAGGCTGCCTCTTCCATGTCCCACTTGGAAAAGGCTAGGGAGTGGGGCCTGGGGTGGAAACTAGTTTCCTACATCCAGGCTTCTTCCTCTCAGACCAGGGGCTCTAGTGTCCCTAGGACCCACCTCATGAGAGGGATCCCAGCAGCCAGGCCCAGTCTGGAAGGGAGGGGAGTGACAGACACAGACGGGCCAGGGCTTGGCCATGCCAGGCCCTGACCCCGAGGTAGACAGGAACAGTGAGGCGTTCCGGACTGGAGAGGAAAAAGGCCCGGCTTGAGCCCGCCAGATGGGCTGTGCGGTCTTGATGGAGGCCCCATCCCTCTCTGGACCTCTGTCTCCCTCTTCTCTGTGCCTCAGGGGGTTGGGGCCACATCACCACCAGCCACTCTCAGCTCTGCTAAAATCACACCCTTCAGGTGATCAGGATGAACACTTTAGAAGCCTCAGGAAGGTCCTCAAATGTCAAGAAAAATTACTGTTGCTTCCTTGAATCGACAATCAGAAACCTGGCTGAGAACCTCTTGCCCAAGGCTGATGGGTGTCCAGAGGCCAACAGTGACTCCTGCCGGGCCAGCAGGACACTGGGATGCCCATGTGCAAAATGCTCACTTAATAGTATTATTTTAAATACAAATAAAATAGTCATTCAAATACACCTTTAAAAAAAAACAAAAAACCCCTCTACCCTCACACCTTTCCAAACAACGGGAAAGATGAGGTGGAAAAAAACTCTAGTTTGGTGCATCAGGAAGTTTCCTGTGAGATGAAGGTAGGGGGAGCCCGGGTAGTCAGGGCCCCCCAACCACCAAATTGTCCCTGTCCCACCCTGACCCCTCCAGCTTTCGACCAGATCGGCGGTTACGGGCAGCTGGAGGCAGCCTATGCCCGGGCCATTCCCTCCAGGACCATTGCCAACACCACCTGCCACCTGCCGCGTGCAGACGCCATGCACATGTTTCGAGACCCCCACACAGGGGACCTGCCGTGGACCGGGATGACCTTTGGCCTGACCATCATGGCCACCTGGTACTGGTGCACCGACCAGGTGAGTGCCAACGTCTCCCGCCCATCCCACCTTCCTGCCGTCCCAGCGGGCTCTGGTAGGCCCAGGTGGCCTATCTGCCCTCCGCATCATGAGTCTGGGCTGGGGCCTCCGAAGGTGTGGCTCCAGGCTGGGACAGGCTGCTAGGGGTCTTTGCGGTCCTGGGGGGCTTGAGCCCTCCGTTTAGAATCAGATGAGGCCCACTGGCTACCACCCGTCCTGGCCTTTAGGTGCTTCGACTGAGACAGTTTGGAGTATGGGATTCCGAAGGGACTTGAATGCTCCTCGGTGGCCTTGCCATCGGCCAAGGGGCGGGCATTTCGGGCCAGTCTTGGGCTGCCAGGATCTGGCAGCAGGCGGGATACCTGGCCTCCCTTGGCCTGCCAGCGGTGGGGGCCGGCCACGGCTGGGCCCGTGTTTCTGGTAGAGCTCTGGACGCCATCAACAGCAGAGCGGTACCTAGGGGGTCCTGGGAAGCCGTCTTTATCCTTAGTCCCTGAGGCAGGGGCCCTGTGATGATGAAACTGCTGGGCCTGGAAGAGAGAGAGCAGAGAGTGAGGCTGAGCGAGAAGGGCCAACCCCGCCCCAGCACAGGACCCTGCTCAGGCACACAGGAGCCAGCAGGCCCGGGTTCGCCTCCTGGCTCTGCCATTCACCAGCTAGTGGGCCTAGGCCAGTTGGTTTAATCACTCGATGCCTCAGTTCCCCTGTCTGTAATAGGAATAATCCTGCCCTTTGTGGGTGTAGCAAGGCAGCTTCCTCCCAGCTCACCCCCACCAGCCTCCTCTATTTCGACACAAGCCTGGACGTGGTTGGAAATGGGCTGAATGGGGTTGTCGAAAGCAATGCAGGAGTTTCTGTTGAGTGCAGGGGGTGACTCTGGCCCTGCCCCCAAGACCCTGTCACCAGCCCTCCAGGTGACCTCAGATGAACTGCTTCCCGTCTCTGGACAGAAGCAGATGGTGCCCTTGCTTTGCTTGTCCCAAAGGCCGTGGGCAGCTCCAGGGAGCATGTGTGTGGGAAAAGGTCTGGGAAGCAGTGGCCACAGACCCCACGACTGTCCATGCCTCTGGACCCAGCCCCACGGGTCCACCACAGGACAAGGCAGCCACAGCCAGCCTCTGTGGAATGAACGATGACAGCGCTCACACAAGCCTTTCCCATGGGGCCTCCCCTGGGAGTAGGCCTCGCCAGCTCCATTCATAGGACAGAGCACTGAGGCCAAAGACAGAGACGGATCTGAACCCAGAGTGGAGTGACTTTTCCGTGGTTCCCAGCTCTGCTCTTCCTCTCCCAAGCAGCACGGGCTCCATCAGAATCTGCCCAGAGACCCTCCCTGGGTTCCAACAGTAAGAACGGACCCCAGCTGGGAGCTATCAGAAGCTCTGGAAGGCTGGGCCTCAGTTTCCCCATCTGTAACACGTGGTCCTCAAGCAGGGCCCCTTGTACTCCGGCATGCTGTGCTCACAAGCTGCTCACATCCTCCATGCCTCATGGGAGGGCTCTCCAGGGAACACATGGGCTTACAGCAGGCATCTGCCCAGTTCTCCTGGGAGGGCTGAGGGCCAGCCCCAGTGGGCCAGGGGTTGGTGAAAGGTTGGCCGTGGAGGGCACAGTAGGCATGTGGTACCCTGCCAGGCTGAGCCCCTTTACAACTGCCACATCCCACCTCCTCCCAACGCAGCATGAGCCTGGCATGGCACGGGCGTCTCTGGGTGGAACATCAGTCAGGAGATTTTCCCGTCAAAGCCAAATGAATCTGCACACGTCCTGGCCTTGGGGTCAGGGTTGGGCGGGCCCCGCTACACAGATAAAGAGCCCGAGGCCCAGAGAGGATCACACAGGGAGGTGGAGGAGGGACACTGCTGACCCCAGGTGGTTCAGGGCACCAACCAGCATCGGGCTGTAGCCTGGCCTCTGCCCTATCTCCCTATCCTCCTCCCCTCGGGCTGGATCTGCCTGCTGGATGCGGGGCCTCGGTCCAGAAGCCCAGGCACTAGTCCTGCTTGAGGTTCCTGGTCTCTGCGTGGCTCTCACTGACACTGGGGACTTTTAGGGGCACCTAGGGGTCTGACTCCACTTTGCTGTGGGGCCAGGGTAGCCCTCGAAGACACCCACGGTCTAGTCAGAAGGGAGGCAGCAGTTCTGTGTGCCGAGACCATGGGGCGTTTTGCTTTTATTTATTTATTTTTTTTGAGATGGAGTCTTGCTCTGTTGCCCAGGCTGGAGTACAGTGGCACCATCTCGGCTCACTGCAACCTCCACCTCCTGGATTCAAGCAATTCTCCTGCCTCAGCCTCCCGAGTAGCTGGGATTACAGGCACGCACCACCATGCCCAGCTAATTTTTGTATTTTTAATAGAGACGGGGTTTCACCATGTTGGCAAGGCTGGTCTCGATCTCCTGACCTCGTGATTCACCCGCCTCAGCCTCCCAAAATGCTGGAATTACAGGCGTGAGCCACTGCGCCCAGCCAATTTTTGTATTTTTAGTAGAAACGGGGTTTCACCATGTTGGCCAGGCTGGTCTCGAACTCCTGACCTCAAGTAATCCACCCACCTTGGCCTCCCAAAGTGCTGGGATACAGGGGTGAGCCGTTCACTATCTTCTGGCTCATCCATGACAAATGGGTGGCATTTTTCTAACCAGAAACAAAACCAGTAACGAAGAGGCAGAGGGTCCAGTGGACAGAGCCCTGGTCTGGGCTCCCATCTGGGCTCTGCCCCTGCCCCTCCCTGGGCCTTGGTGTCCCTGTTTGTGAAACAGGGCGGTGCACAGACCAGAAGGCCTCCCAGGGTCCTGCCAGCTCTGTCACCTGCTGATGCTGCAGCTCCAGGCTGGGTGCCCTCCCTTAGTCAGCAGCAGCCGCCTCAGTCATAACAGCAGCCACAGCTTTCGTGGGCAGCGTGCTGACTCCAGTGGCCACACCCCAAAACTTACTCACTGAGAAAGGGAACTCACATTCAGCGGAGGCCCTTGAGGAGCCAGGGACAGGCTTGGCCGGCTACACTAGCAGCCTCACTTAAGTCGTTGCAACAACTCTCCTCATTTTGCAGACGAGGAGTCCAAGGTGAAATGGCCACTCAGGGAGTGTGAGCTTCCTCAGGGAAGGGGGTCTGGCTGGGACTGGACACGAGTGCTGGGAGGTGGGGGTGAGCAGTGGCCTGCTGACATCTGAGTAGGGGGGCCAGCCTTGCTATCTGACAGTCAGGGGTGGGGAAAGCCCCTGCCCTATTCAGGGGGACTGGCAGGCCTCACAGCTCATGGGAACTCTGAGCCTCAGCTTCTCCACCTGGGGTGACAGCACCTGTCCCAGGGCCAGCTGCCATAAGTACAGATGGAAATATAGAGGCAAATATCCCATCAATGGCAGAACGACATGCAGGGTCTTAGGGAAATGCTTCTCTCCCAAGCACCTAGACAGAACCACCATCTAACTCTCTCATTGTCCAGATGGGACAGCTGAGGCCCAGTCTGAGGCAAGGACTTCTCCCAAGTCACAGAAAGCTGGCAGAGAAGCAGGAAGGACAGCAGCTTGCCCCGCGTTCGGAGGCTGCAGCCCGCAGACACTCCTAGCCTCTGTAATTAATGTTTCCGTGACATCCACAGCTTAGGGGTAGATGCTGGGAGCTACCCGTTAAACTAGCAAGCTTGGAAAGTAAGTTAAAATCATGGAGGCTTCCTGCTGCTGAGTCGCAGGTGGTGACTTAAACTGTGGAACTGCAAAGGAAAAATGCTTACGTTTCAGAGTCATAGGTTGTACAGCTTTGGGAACATACTAAAAACCATGGGAGTGTACACTGTGACTGGGGGAATTATACGGTCTGTGAACACCTCAATAAAGCTGTTTAAAAAGTAACTCTTTTGAAGTAGAATCATAATATCAGTGCTGGGAGGGATCTCAGACATTATGGGTCCACATTACTGCTCCCTCCTCCCATTCTGCAAATCTGGAAAGGCCTGGTTAGGATTTGCCGAAGGCGCCCAGAAGGGCCGATGCCCTCAGGTAGCTTCTAGCCTCCCTCTGCTACTGAACTGCAAGCTTTCCAAACCCCAGGTCTTAAAGCGCCTGAACTCTGCCAGCCATGCAAATACAGTTGGTGCCAATGTCTGCTCCTGGCATCATGAACGTGCCAGCTGCTGTCATGAGGGTCCAGGAGATGAGGGTAGGGGTGTGTGTCCCCATACCACCCCACCCAGGGTCTCCTCCAGCCCTGACAATTGCCAGGGGTGGTGGGCTGGGCAGGATCCACACCTCCCCTATTGGCAGGTCAGGGGACCGAGTCCCTGGGAATGAGTGTACCTCGGCTCTCGCTGCTTGGCCTGCTGAAGCGAGCTCTCCTGGTTGGTTGCTGACAGTATTGGGGCTTTGAGTGTGGCTGTTCTGGGCGGGTCGGGGGCTAATGGGACATCATCGTGCCTCATGCCCACTCCCTGAGGCCCATCAAGGACCAATCCTGACATAAAGCGTCCCTCAGGCTTGGACTCACTCGTCTCGCACTCCACCCCCAGGTCATCGTGCAGCGGTCACTGTCAGCCCGGGACCTGAACCATGCCAAGGCGGGCTCCATCCTGGCCAGCTACCTCAAGATGCTTCCCATGGGCCTGATCATCATGCCGGGCATGATTAGCCGCGCACTGTTCCCAGGTAGGACGGGCTCCGGGCACTGAGCCCAGGCTGCAGGGCACCCAGGGTTCTGAGACCTTGTCCTGCAAAGGTCACCAGGAGGAGAGGCAAGGGATAGATGGGAACTGTTCCCCAACCTGGGGAGTGGGGAAGAGTGGTCCTCAGGGCCACAATCAAAGGGATTAACATGGATGTGGCTTGGTACAAGGTCTGGACAGGTATCACTTACTGCTGCGTGACCTCAAGGCTGTAAACGAATGTCCCTGTGCCCCGCCGTTTCCTCATCTGCAAACTAGGGACTGTGTCACCCACCTGGAAGGTGCCATCAAGATCCTCTAACTACAGGCATTGGAGACGTATGGGTGGGGAAACGTGCATTTCCTTAGGTTGCCTTTTCAGGACTCTGGGACCAAGAGTCCCCAGTATTAATGATGGCCTTCCATACGGCCCTGGATGGTTCCCACCCCTGCCTGTTCATCAGTTTCCCCATCTGTAACAAGGGAATTGAAGTCATCAAAGTCAGGGACACGGTAGCTCAGAAGACAGCAGCTCGGGCTCTTGGGTGGCTGGCAGGGAGGGACTCATGTCCCCTGGTGTGCAGGGACCCTGACTCACCTGTGCCTCTTTGTCTGGGGAGCGCTGGGCCTGCATCCTCCTCGACACATCTGCTTCTTCTCTCCCCCGACTCTGGGCCCACGGGGAGCCACCCTGGGGTCCAGCAAAGGTCCCTCGGGTTATATGGGGGGCACTCAGCTGCCGGCGCGGTGGTGGGATTGGCCCGTTGGCCACTTGCTCTGAGTGGCGCCTCCGGAGAGGGACTGAGTGCTCTCTCACCTCATAGTACTCCTCTGACACAGAGGAGGCCACTGAGGGCCGTCGGGGGCCAGGCCCACGGCTGGAGCTGCCTGAGTGGCTGTCCTGGTCACTGAGGGTTATGTAGTCGTCATCATCTTCTTCTTCCGCCCCATCCAGCCCATTGGGGAGCCCCACCCCGAGTCTGTCGGGGTCATCCTGGGTCACAGATAGCTGCCCCTGGAGTGGGGCGTGGCCTGGGCCTGCCATCCTGGGTAGCCTATGGTCTGTCCCATTCTGGGGAGCCTCCTCTTTGGGGAGCTCCAGGGCCCAGCCAGTACCACCGCTGTCCTGGGCTAGTACATCTGCCACAAGGACTGTCCGGGGCTTGGGCACAGGGGGCAGTGGCTCAGGGTCCCCCTGGGGGAGGCCATTCTCAGCTGGGACGCCGTCCTGGGGGGCACTGGGCTCTAGGGGAGGGCAAGGTTCTGGACGGGGCCTGCTGTCCTGGCTCTGCTTCCACAGCTGGTGCTGGGCGCTGGCCTGGGAGGTGTCACGGATCTTGATGCGGTTCATCTGGCTGGGCTGGGGGTTCCAGATGTTGGGGTCAATGATATTGATGTAGCCCAGGATGTCGCTGCCAGGCTCCGGGTCTGGCTCCACCCACGTGGGCAGGTACTCAAACATGTTGGCCCTCTCCAGGTGGAGCAGTCCTGGGTGGATGGGTGGCAGCAGCTCGGGGATGTCCCCTGGATGCTCGGCCAGCGCTGGGCCCTTCAGCCCCAGGGGCTTCTTGGCCTCCTGCTTCTCAGAGGAGATCTTGGCAATCTCATCGACGCTCTTGGCCTTGACCAGCGCATACTTGGGGTTGACGAGCTTCTTGGCCACAGAGCCCGCGGGCACCAGGGGGACCACAGAGGGCAGCACGATAGGCTCTGGCTCCGGCTCCTTCTCCATAGGGATGCCCTTGAGGCTCACACTGTGTGACATGAGGTACAGCTCCTGGAACTGCCGGTCGAACATCTCCACCACCTGGCCAGACAGCACGGAGATCACATTCCGGTCCGTCCGCGCGGCCGACCACGTGAAGCTGCAACAGAGGGAGGGGGCGCCGGTCAGGCACACAACCCTGCTTCCCCCAGCAGCCCCTGTGCACCCGCAGCTGCTGAGCCTCAGACTGTGGCCACAGGGCCCTGGGATCGAGAAGTGAATGGGGGCAGAGAGCAGGTGCATGCTGTGGGGTCAGACTGAGTCTGGGATGTCAAGCAAGTTGGTCGCACCAAGCCTATTCCCACCTCTGCAAATGGCACGGCACTGTGCTTCTCTCAGGCTGGTACAGGATTCACTAAGCAGCTCAGGAAGGCCCTGGACACCGTGGGGGGTGCTGCACGTGGTGGCCACTGCTGCCATGTGTCTATGCTGCCACCAACCCATGTAACCATGGGCAGTGCCCACCCCATGCCGCATGTGGTGGTGCCCACACAGCTGGTCCCATCCCTGAGGACAGCTCTCAGAGTGACCCCCATATGCTGTGGAGGCACAGCCTGGCCATACCCCACCTCCAGGCCGGTGACATCTCCAAGCTGGAACAACAGTGTCCTCAGACAAAGCCCTTCTCTGCCTGCCTCCAGAGACAGACAAGCAGGCAGGTGTGCTCCAGCCCTGCGCACACCTCAGCAGCCTTGGGATCAATGAACTGGAATAACCAGGGTGTCGTAAGTTAGCATTAAGGACAGAAGCCAGTTGGGAACCAGACTGGCTCCCACAACTTCCCTGAAAGCTGGAGAGTCACCTGTAGGAGCCGCACACTGCCCGGTCTCCATCCACAAACATGAACTTCTGGGCCAGGGCACCCTTGAACTTGGTTGCCGACCGCGTGAAGAACTCGGTTCCCCCACTGCTCCGCACTCTGAGATTCTGTGTTGGGAACCAAGAGACAGAATTACACGACTGCAGCCCTGACCACACAGGGCGAGGGGAGGACGGCAGCTGCCCAGGGCTCAGAGGGGACTTTGGGGTAGTCAGGAGGGGAAGGAAGAGGCTATAAGGACTGGAGGAAGGAGCTGGTATGTCTGGGACTGCAGGGCCCGGGGTAAGGAGGGAGTTGCTGAGCCGTGAAGCTGCAGAAGGGGCAGGCACTGGTACAAAACGGGGGGCGGGATTAGATGGTCTGAGCTTTGCCCCCAAAGGTGTCTGAAGAGCAGCATCAGGCAGGAAAAGGCTTGCACAGCCAGCCGGTTTGGGAAATGCTGCCATGGGTAGTGGATGCTATGGTGGGGTCCTGAGCGGGAGGGTGATGTGCACATGTTTTAGAAGTGTCTCGTGGATGGCTAGGGGGTGATGCAGCCAGAGGAGGGCAGGAAGGGGGCCTGCCCTTCGGAATCTGGCCCTTACACTCCAATAAGTCTGTGGCCCTCCAGGGTGCGTGGCCCTACCAGGCCGCTCCCCTGTGCTTCTCAACACCCCAGTCTCTGGAGGGCAGGACTCACAGCAAACCTTTCTCCTTCCCCATGGCCAGGACACCACCCAGCACCCAGGCCAGGTCCTGTACATGGTCAGAGATTCAATTCGGTGCCGGCTTACACGGTTTGGCCCAGGAGCAGACCAGGAAGGCCCTCAAGAGACTGTGGCAAAGGGAGATGCGACCCAAGGAGAAGAGGGTTCGTTGGGCATTAGGAGCACAGCGGGTCCCTCAACTGCCTCAGCTCCAAGGCCAGGTTGTCACCAGCCTTTTCCTGGACCCTGGCCACACAAGGGCCCTCTGTCCCAGTGTGGAGTCTCTGGAGCTGCCAAGGGTCTGTGTGTTGCAGGTTCCAGGTGCTGACTTCCCTTCCCCTGGTAGCAGGGCCTGCTGTGAGGGAGGAGCACATGGTAAAGGCTGGTGCTGGGCACGGCAGACCCCAGGAAGGGCAGGGCGAGCCTGGCTGAAACCCAGGTGTCGAGGATGGCCAAGGGCATCCCGCAGTAGAATCTCAGGTGTAAAGGGGATCTGGGGCTCATCTGGCCCGTGTCCAGGGCAGTTTTTAAGAAATGCTCCTGGGTGCCCTGAGGGTCTGACTCAGGAGACCTGCGGTCAGGCGGGGAATCTCAGTTTTAACACCAACTCCAGGGATTCCTGACTGGTCTGCCTGCATGCCTCCTGTGATGGGAGTCTCACTCCCTCCCGAGGGGCTCTGTGCCGGCTTCTGGCTCTCGGCTATGACATATTCTTAGTCAGGCTGAGCTGTGACTTACTGGTCTGTCCCCTCACCCACTCACTGGCCCCAGCTTATTCACCCCACTCATTCACGCAGTCATCAACCCCTGCCGAGGCCCCCAGCTGCAGACAGAGATGCCTGTGATGAGGATCCCCCCGGGAGGTGAAGGGGAGGCAGGAGGGTAAACAAAAACGAGCTGAATGCCCAGGATTGCAGAGGAGTAGCCCGAAGTGTGAAGGGCTGGCCGGGAGGCTCCCAGGAAAGGACGACATGGGTCACAGGGGGAGGTGGGGAAGCATTCCAGGGAAGGGACTCAAAGGCCAGGATGAGAGGCCTTTATACAAGAGCACCTCAGGGGAGGACGGGTGGGTGACGGAGCCTGCAGAGCGAGCAGGGACGGGCTTCCTGGTAAAAGACCCTGCACCTTCTTAAGGGCCTGAGCTTGGCCCTGGGGCCAACAGGGAGCCATGGGAGGATTTAGAGCAAAAGCCATGGGGCTGGGTGTGCATCTCAGGAGCAGTTCTGGCATCAGGGAGTGGGTGTGTGAAGCGAATGCTATGGGAGAGGAGCGGAGCCTGAGAGAGCAGAGCCGCCCGCCATGCCATCCAGCCTCCTGCCCCGCCAGTCCTTTCCGTGTCCCAGACCCCTGCGGCTGGGGTGGCCCCAGGCCAGCAACCACAGAGGTGGGCAGGTGTGGGCCGTGGGTGAGTCCCTGTCTGATGCCCACCCGTGGGATAAACGATCACCTTGTCATAGGGCCCAGTGCAGAAGGCAGATAAGCTCTGCTCTGGGCCGCCCTCACCGGCCGCCCCCCCGCCCTGCACGCTGCAGGTCTGCACACAGCCAGCTCAGCAGGAAGCTGGCCATGGCCCAGGACAATTAGCACTCGTGACTTTGTACCCAACACGGAGCACGCTCGGGGTTGAGAAGTCAGACAAAGATCCTGGAGGAGGTACAAGGCCTTCCCTGTCACTGAGCCCAACCAAGCCCAGCTCCATCGCCTCCTGCGGGCTCCTGGCCCACCCACAGGCCCCTCCTTAGCCTGGAAAATCGGCCACCAGCATCAGGACCCCTCTGGACAGTGTCTGTCCCCACCCATCCCAAACCTTGTCCTGATGAGGGCTCGGAAAGTCACCACTTCCATCTCAGAGTGACTCAGACTCCATGTGAGCCGCAGACCTTGGCTGGGCCGCTGACTCGCTGTGTGACTTGAAGCAAGTCTCGGGCCCTTGCTGGGCCTTAGTCTCCCTTAGCACACAGCAGGGCGGGCCTCCAACTCTTAGGCCCGTTCTACCTGGGGCTCAGCAGCAGGTGGGGGCCTGCAGCAGGGCCCCCCACCTCCTGCCTCGTGACCTGCTCCCCTGCTTGTGCCTGGATGGGCCCCACCCCACGGGGCCTGGCCTGGATGAGGTAACGTCTCAAGACTCTGGGCTCGCGTGTGCAGAGGTGGAGGATCCCACAAAGCCGTATTGTCTCTGAGCTCCTGGGACATCCCCAGCAGAGGACAGCAAATGGGTGGAGGGACGCCGGGGCTGACCCAAGAGGGGTGCCCTGGGCAAGTCTTTGGACCCTCTGGGACCTCAGTTTCCTCATACGTAAGAGAGGACGTCAAGGGCGAGTCAGGGCAGGAGAGGATGGCTGGGCGGTGCTTCATCTGCTCTCAGAGGGTGGCAAGGTGGGGACTCCAGGGCTGGGGCAAACTACAGCACCCTGCCCCCAATCCCCGCAGGCCTCTAGGCCACATGTGCTTAAAGGACTCGTGATCCAACTGTACCAAACCCGCTGGTGGGACGCAGAGAGGGCTGAGCCCAGGTGTCCCTGGAGCAGAGTGGGTCTAGGGTCTAGGCATTCCTGAGCTCCAGTCAAACAGGCTCCAGTCCTAGCACCAAACGGACGCCAGCCAAGGCCTCTCTTTCCACACCTCAGTTTTCTCATCTATGAAAGGGCCTACTCATCCGTGTGCTGCAAGGCTGCTGTGAGGACTGAATAGAGCCACAGTATAGGCGGGGCCCACCCAGGGGAAGTGTCTGGCTCCCAGTGGGTGCCCCATGAACTGGAAGTGGCACGGTGGGCTGTGGGGGACCAACACAGAGGACCACAAAATATTCAGGAAGGCACAGACTCCCCAGGGAGGCCAAGACTGTCAGCCATATGGGGTGGGTGGTTGGTGGGCTCAGGGAGGGGAAGTGACCTGCCCACTGTCTCCCAGTAGCCCTGGGCTGGGCCAGGACTGAGGACGGGGTTTCTTCATCACCCACCTCCTCAGGGCCCTGTCGGCATCTCCTGGCCCAGCAGAGGAGTGGGGAGGCCCAGAGACACATCCTGACCAGGTCTGAGCTGGGAACATTGAGGCCAGGCCAGGCCTAGTGTGAGGAATGCAAGAACAGAGCCCAGTATGGCGGCGGGAGCCTGGCTGCCTGAGGTGCTGGCCCCCAGCAGCCTCCGCTCTCCTCTACAGAGCCTGTCTCAGTCTCTGTGGAGGGTGGGGAAGGGCGGTCAACACTCACCCTGGCCTTCTCCAGGCTGTTGTGAAGTTGGGGTGGTGGGCCCTTTGTGAACTACATTTGGCCCAAAGTATGTGACGGCATGAAGGGGCAGGGCCAGCCTGGCTCCAAGGCCCTGGTCTGAGGAGCTCCTCTCTCCCCTAGGCCAGGGCTGCTCAGCCTCTGAGCAACTGATACATGTCCCCTTTTGTGTGGGACCTGTCCCCAGCAGTGTAGGATGCTTAACAACATCCTTGGCCACTCAATGCTAGTAGTACCCCTTAGGTGTGACGGTTAAAAATGCCAAATGTCCCTCGGCAGAGTGAATCCCCCCGTTCGAGAACCCCTGCCTTATACCCTGAATCCATCACAGACCCAGGCCCAAGTAGAGACAGCAAGACCCAGGCATCCCCGGGGACCAGGGGAGCCTGGGCAGCGTAAGGGCTGCGTCGGGCGTGTCCAGCATGCGGCCTGAGCGGCAGTGATCCTCACGTCCTCACCGCATGCCTTCCCATGGCCATCCAGCCGATGTTTCTTTGTTCACCAGAAATGGGAAACAGTCTGGCCTTTGCCCAGGGGCTGCTAGTTTTTCCAGTTTGGCTGTACGAAGCCAACTAGCTTTTCAGATGGCCCAGGCATCTCATGGCTCTTGTCTGTCCTAAGCTGGGAGCCTCAGGCCCAGCCTGTCTCCTGTTAGCCCGGGAGCATCCCCCCACACCCAGTATCACCCCCAAAAGCAGCCAAGTCATGCGGCCTGGTCCTGTGACCCTAGAGGGTGGCAGTGAAAGGTCTGGCCCTCTTCCCAAGGCCTGCTCCCCATTTGTCATTTGGGGTGATCATTTCTGTACTCCCACCTGGAAGGCCATCAGGGGCCGGCCAGGGCAACTGGCTGAGGTGCTCAGGAATGGCTGGGAGCCCCACACTTGGGGAGACGCTGGTGCACGCTGCTCCCACCTCACCTGGGGACCAGGAGTGGGCTCGGCCCAAGCAACAGGGCAGAGTTTTGGGAGTGTGTTGGTGTGGGCTCCAAGTTCAGGAGGATGGAGCCGAGTCAGGGTGAACCACGGCCAGACCCTGGCACAGAGGGAAAGAAAGCCGCTTAGCACTCAGACCAGAGCTGCGTCTCATGGCGGAGCCGTGCCTGTCCCCAGCCAAAGACAGGATGGGAAGGCAGCTCATGACTGAAGGCCCATCACACAAATGGCCTCCTTCACTCTTCACA
The DNA here is from genome assembly GCF_003255815.1 of Theropithecus gelada. Classification (NCBI taxonomy): domain Eukaryota; kingdom Metazoa; phylum Chordata; class Mammalia; order Primates; family Cercopithecidae; genus Theropithecus; species Theropithecus gelada. The sequence goes on along the minus strand of NC_037684.1, from coordinate 74,332,766 downwards.
GCAGCCCTGACAAATAAATGACCATATCCCCATTTTGCAGACAAGACAATGGAGGCCTAGAAAGATTCAGTGACTCTGCCCAAGGTTACCATGCAAGTGGCACAGCTGGGGCTCAGGACTGGCTCCTGCTATCACCCCCAAACTGGCACCTGACACCCCAAGGTCATAAGGATGACCCTACCAGAAAACCTGTACCCTGGGCCCGAAGGAGCTGGGGCAGGTTGGTGCAGAGCTGGGCAGGGGTGGCGGCAGCTGAGGGCAGGCCCAGGGATTATCGGCAAAGGAAGTGCTCCTGGGACAGGTCTGGGCCCAGCTAGCCCAAGGCGAGGGAGGTAGGTGGGGAAGGCAGGCCCTCCGACAGGGTGACACTAGACTGGGCTGGGCTCTCAGGGCCTCTGGCCACCCGCCCAGGGCTGTGGAAGGGCAAGCTCAGAGGCGAGAATGAGGAAGCCAGGGCACACTTTCCCATGGAGGCCTCTAGCTCCTGGATACGTCACCTTACAGACCCTGCCACCTTCCCTGGGGAAGCGAGACGGCCGAGCAGGGCAGGCTGGGCCAGGGACCTGCAGTGCCAGCTGCCCTCCCCTGCCTGGCTGGTCACAGCCAGTGGAAGGGCTGGGGGTGGGACAGGGCAGGCCTCATACCCAAGCCCCTGCCCCAGTCCAGGGCCTGGGGTTTAGAATGTATGGTTCTTGCCAGCAGCTGTATAACTTTCCTCAGCACACAGGGCACTTTACAACCACCATCTCCTTTCATTTCACCCTCACACAACCCCGTGAGGTATCACTACGGCCATGGGGCACTCGAGGCCCAAGAGGTAGAACCACACGCCCAGGTCCCACGGCAGGTCAGTGGCCAGTGAGCCGTGCGGGCAGCACCAGGGCAGGCTGCGCTGGCAGTTGGCTTTGATTTTATAACGGAAGCCAGTGATGACCTCCCCTGCCCATAGTGGGACGGCCATTCCTAGGTTTATTGATAGTTGAGCAGTTGGTGTGAATGAGTGGGGTGGGAGTCCTAGAAGATTGGTTGAGCCAATAAAAAGGATGAGAGAAATTAATATGAGGGATCAAGTTCATCCTTTGATGCTCTGCATTCTTATTTGCAGTTATTGTTTATTATTTGCTGCTTGAGTACCAGGGATCTGCATCCTCCTTATCAGAGCTGATTTCTCACTACTGGCTTTTAGGCGCCACCCCTAAATTGTTGGGAATGGCTTTGGGCAAGGCATGGCCTCCCTCGGACCTCAGTTTCCCCATCTGTGTTGTGGGAGCCTCATCTGAATGACCTCAAGGCCCCTTCAGTCCCAGGCACTCCAGGCCCCCCACCTGCCCCATTGCCTCCGACTTCCTGGAAACTCAGAACTCTGCAAGCAGAGGAGCACCCAGGGCTTCTCCGCTGAGAAGGGGCCTGGGGGCACTGGGTGGAAGGCGAGGTCTCTGGAGCAGCTGGTCCCAGGTTAGGGTCCCTGCTCCAAACCGATAGGCTTGCTCCCTGCCTGCGTCTGCACACTGGGGGAAGAGTAAAGCACTCGCTGGGCCTGGGGCAGGGGCACGGTGCTGGTGGGGCCCCACTGGGGTCTCTTCCTGGGCATCGGGCAGGGCCAGGCCTTCTGCAGTCAGGTTTCCAAAGTGGCCTTTCCACACTGTGGCTCTCTCCGGCATGAGCTGTCTGCCACCGGAATCGATTCCCTGCGCTAATTACGCGGCGGGGAGTGAGGTGGGCGTGGGGCTTGGGGCCAACCCACCAGGGACACCACATTAAAAATGTCCCAAGAGCTAGAGACTCACCACGGAGTGCTCACAACCACTTGAAAGGACTCAGCCGGAGGCGTTGGGGTTGGAGAGCGGGGGTGGGCGCGCTTGACAAATGCTGACAAATTACAGTCGTGGAGCCCGGCCCCTTGTTAACCAGACTGGTGGTGCCCCTTCTCCTAGGACCACAAGCCTGAAACCTGCAGAATTCTGACCTGTCAGATGCTGGTGCTGAGCCCAAGGGTCTGGTGCTGGCCCCTACCCCACTATCTTTAACTTACTAGCAGTGACACGGGGTATGTGGCTCTATTCCCTCATCTGCAAAATGGGAACAACCCCCTATCCCACTAGGATGTTGTGAGGATTAAATTAACCAACGCAAAGTGCCTGTGACAGGGCCTGGCGCACGGTCGCGGTGGCTCAAGCCTGTAATCCCAGCACTTTGGGAGGCCGAGACGGGCGGATCACAAGGTCAGGAGATCGAGACCATCCTGGCTAACACGGCGAAACCCCGTCTCTACTAAAAACACAAAAAATTAGCCGGGCGAGGTGGCGGCGCCTGTGGTCCCAGCTACTCGGGAGGCTGAGGCAGGAGAATGGCGGGAACCCGGGAGGCGGAGCTTGCAGTGAGCTGAGATCTGGCCACTGCACTCCAGCCTGGGCGACAGAGCGAGACTCCGTCTCAAAAAAAAAAAAAAAAAAAAAAAAAAAAAGAAGTATTCACCGTCATCACGCACGCTGATCTGCTCTCAGGGAAGCGCTCTGCACACAGCAGGTGCCAAGCAATGGCTGGCAGAAGGAGCGCTCCAGACACCAAATGCCAGGGTGTCTGGGCAGAAGAGCGTTGGACCAATAAGATCCTGTAGCCCAGAGAAGGGAGGTGACATGCCCAAGGACACAGAGCAAAGCAGTGCTAAGAACCACAGCCCACCCTGACCCCATCGGCAGCCTTCTCTGATCCACTTCTGTTCTGTGGTTTCCCCCACCCCAAAGGTTCTTTCTTCTCTGCTCTTGTGCCTCAAATTCACTTCAACTGAGCAGCCATCGAGGAAGCTTTCCCTGACTTCCGCCTCAGGGAGCTTCCTCCGTCTGAGTCAGATCCTAAAACAAGTAAATGGACATTCTTTTTTTTTTTTTTTTTTTTTGAGACGGAGTCTTGCTCTGTCGCCCGAGCTGGAGTGCAGTGGCCAGATCTCAGCTCACTGCAAGCTCCGCCTCCTGGGTTCACGCCATTCTCCTGCCTCAGCCTCCCGAGTAGCTGGGACTACAGGCGCCCGCCACCTCGCCCGGCTAGTTTTTTGTATTTTTTTAGTAGAGACGGGGTTTCACCATGTTAGCTAGGATGGTCTTGATCTTGTGACCTCGTGATCCGCCCGTCTCGGCCTCCCAAAGTGCTGGGATTACAGGCTTGAGCCACCGCGCCCGGCCAAGTAAATGGACATTCTAAGGAGACAGATTTTGGCCCAACCCAAGAAAGGACTTGGGAGTTGAAGCTCTTTCTGGGAGTTGAAGCTCTCCAGAAAGGCCACGAGCTACCTGAGGAAGGAGTGAGCACACTATCACCAGAGATATGCAAGCAAACAGATAACCGATGTGGCATGGGCTGCTCTGAAATAACATGATGCAGCACTTGGCATGAGCTCCAGCACCTGGTCAGCAAGCACCTCATCAATGCGTATCTTATCTCTGCCACGTTGGAGGTAGTGAGTATCCTGTCCCTCAGGAAATTCAAGCAGAGGCTAGGTGACTGCTTGGCAGGAGGCTCTAGAATTACTGGACTCTCAGTGCTTGGCACAGGACTCCGTCCTGGGCAGGCAGGTACTTCAAGTGTTTGTTGACAGACTGAATGACCCCTGCCCTCCAGTCACCCAGGCAAGTGAGGAGCGTGCTCACCTTGAGGTGTCCCAGGTGCATTCGGGCCCGCTCACACATGTGCAGGAAGTACTTGACGTTACTCTCATCCACAATGATGTACACGGCCACTTTCCTCTTGAAGCCGGCGTCCAGCAGGTCCTTGAAGATATCCACGTCGGTGAACATGTCCATGACCACAGCTATCACCTGGGAGCAAGAAGAGAGACTGGGGCCTGTCAGACGGTGCAGCAGTGGGGATAGGGTGCCCTGGCAGAACGCACAGCCCTCCCGTGCCATCAGCCTCTCATGGGTGCCCACTCTGGCCCCACTCCTGGAGCCTCAGGCCCAGGACCAGGGGCCTCTCTTGCCCTGAAGTTCTAGTTGCAGTCCCAGTTCTGGGCTCAGCCCAGGGGCCCTGTGTCGGTGCATTCCCAGGCCAGGGCCGGCTATACTCTGCCCTCCTTGTAATACCTGGGGATGCTGAGATGAACCTGATGTGTCAATGACTGGAAGGGCAGCAGCTGGTGTGGCGGCTCCCTGGGGCCTCCCCTGCATTCCTGGGCTGGTGTGGACTTTGGCCAGTGCCTAAACCCAGGTGCTCTTCCTGTCAGCTGACAATATCTGTCCCCACAGCAGGTGACCTGCTGGACCTGGCTCAGGGTGGGGCCTCAGTGGTCAGGGTATACCTACCTACCCCCAGCCCAGCCAAGCACCACCAACAGGGCAGGGATCCTGGGTGGGTGAAGGTGTGAGGTGGAGCATGCAGAAGGACAGGATGAGGTGATATGGGCCCGGCCCCAGTGAGGCTCAGTGACTGTCAGGCCTCTCTCACACCTAGTCCCCTCCCTGTCCCTGGGCAGCAAGAAGAGGGAGTCAGGCCAGGGCCTGTGCCTGGCCACAGCCGTCCACACTGCTGAGGCAGACATATGTCCCGCTTTTGGGCGGCCCCACCCCTCCCACCCTCCGAGGCTGGCACCACCATCCCTGTCCTAGGTCTGAGGACCCCCTGGAGAAGAGGCGAGGGACCTGCCCTGGGTCACACAGCAAGCTGGGGACAGAGTCAGGCTACAGACTACCCAGGTTTGCCAGGGAACAGAAGTCAGCCTTGCTGGGATGCGGAGATTCAGGGTGATGGAGGCGGTCTGGAGCCTGCTGGGGATGTGTGTGCACGCCCCACAGTGAGCTCACCAGGCTGGCCCCTGCAGGCCCATCTGGGCTCCTCCTGGGCCTCAGGCCCCTGCTGACACCCATCGTTCATCTGGCACCAAAGCCCAAACTCCAGCAGAGGGGAGGGCTCCATACCTGCCCTGCCTCAGACTCACTGTGTGACCTTGAGCAAGACACCTGGCTTCTCTGGACCCAGTTTTCTCATCACTACATCAGGCTCCACCTCTCAGGAGAACTGAGCACACCTGAATACCGCAGCACCTGCAAAGAGCCCGACTGGGGGCGGTGCGGGGTGGGGCTTGGTGATGCCTGTTTGCTGCCTTTCTCCCACAGTCACCCCGCACGTTATCGTTTACAGGGGGTCTTGTCAGTCTGACTCCTGCAGCCTCTCACAGGCACCATGGTGGTGACAGCCCAGCATGCAGCCGGGTAAACTGAGGTTCAATGAGGTCGTAAGGCTTGTTGGATGTCACAAAGCAAGTTGGGCCAGGGCCTGGATCCACCTCCGAGTCAGGTCAGGGTTGATCTCCAGCCCTTTGCCTTGGATGTTTAGTCTCGGAGGGCCTGCGAGACAGCGGTCCCCACCCCCAGACAGTGGGGGCTCAGAAGCGGAGGTGTGCGACCAGCTGAGACTCACAGAACTCCCAGGCCTAGGGTTCTCTCTGTCCTCTGCGGAGATGACTGCTCCCTATCTCTCTGTTTCTGAAGGGCTGTTTTGAGGCAGAGGGAGTAGCTGGTTGATGCAGGGTCTACGACTGGCAGGGGAGGCAGAGTTGGCACCAGATGGGAAGAACTTGCTGCCCCCAGGGCTGCCCCAGGTTAGACAGGGATCTTGAGAGGGAGCTCACTCCCTGACCCAGGAGATGTTCAAGGAAGGCCAGAGACTGCTTGGAGAGGGGGCGGATGAGAGGGCAGAGGAGACACAATGCGGGCTGGTCACCATGACCCTGGATTGAGCCACCAGTCAAGGGTGATGAGACATTGGGCAGGGGTGTGTGATGGTAGCAGGGTCCTCCCTGCCTGGGATCTCCCAGACCCAAAGCCACTGCAGCCCCGGAATCTCCTTGGTTAAGCCACTTCTGAGCAGGCAAACAGCCTCACGTGCCACCCTGGAAAAGAGCCTAATGAGGGCGCAGCAGGCATGCTTCTCCCTGGAGAGCTTCAGGGCCTGCCTACCATGGCAGATGGGGACTTGCCCTGGGCTTGGGTTGGGGGACGTGCCCCAGCAGGACCCACGCCATGTGCGCCATTCCCCACGTTGCCCTCAGCCAGCAGGGTGCTTGATCCAGGGACCATCTGCTGTCAGGTTGGATATGTTGGGGCCTGCACCCCAAAATGGATCCCCCCACAGCGCTGGCTCTCCCCAGGCATTGGGCTCAGTGCCTGGCGTGGTCAGAGATGGGTTTGTAACAGGTGCGAGCTTATGCTGGGGATGGGGAGGGGGTGCCTGGTGCTCCACAGGCAACCCCCAATAGCCTGGCCTGTCCATGGAGTCACAAAGGTTTCTTGGGGGCTCTTGAGTCCTGTCATGCCCTTTCCCATTTTATACACAGGAAAGCTGGGATCACAGTCCATGACTGAGGCTACAACCCAGGGCCCTGCCCCACCCAGAGCACCTTCTGTGCAAGCGACTGGGCGCCAGTCCTGGGCCCTTGGGCTGCTTGATGGTTTATAAGGAGCCTTTACAACTATTACCTTGTTCAGTCCTCACAAGCACACCGGGAGGCAGTGGTTCTTCTTCCCATCTTGCAGACAAAGAAACTGAGGCACAGAGGCATTTGCTACCTTGCCTAACTCTGTTGGGAGGCCCAGCTCACTCGTGACACTGTGAGCTCAGCAAGAGCAGAGCCCTTGTCTGGGCCCAGGATGGGGCCTGGTTTGAGGAAGGTCTTAGAGACCTGTTATCAACTGAGAACAAGACCAGTTGGCTTGGTCTGGGAACGACTGCAGGAATCAGGGCACCTGGGACCACAGCCCCTTCTGGGCCCTTGGTTTCCCCATCTGTCAAGTGGGGATATGGGCCTGGCTTGCCCCTGTGGTTCCATCCAGTTCACACATTGGCAGAGCTGGCCCAAGTCAAGAAAAGTACCAGATGCTTCCCGCGGCCCCAAGCCTGCACGTCCCCTTAGAGGTCCTGGGCAGGGCAAGGGCTGTGGAAATGAGAGGGGAGGCTGACTCCAAAGACCAGCTCTGCCTGCTGTATGTCAGGGGCCATACTGGGCAGGAGGCGGGTGGCCTGCGTCCCAGCACTGAGCTTGTTCTGCTCCTGAGGCAGGAACCAGCCACGTCCATGTGAGCAGCTGGCATAGGGGCAGGCATGGCGGGCGGGCACGTGCGTGTCCTGCACCCCAGGCCCCATTGTCAGAGCCGATGGGCAGCTCCCAGCCCAGCAGTCTGTAATCTGTGCAGGCCGCGCAGGCCACACAGCCCAGCTCCCAGGTGAAGGAGGGAGCCCAGTGGTCCCTGTGCATCTTACTGATGGACAGGCCTCTGCTGGGCAGCCTTGAGGCCTCAAAGATGCAGCTGCAGAACCCAGGAGGTGCAATGCCCAAGACAACCATCTGGCTCCTGCCAGGCTGTGGGAGGATGACCCAAGATGGCAGGGTGTGGGAGGACGGCCACACCTGGGGGGCAGAGGCAGGCAGGCTGCACGTGCTGGGACACCAGCAGGGATGTGGGATGGGCACTGGGCTCCAGTGAGCCAAAAGCGAGCCTGCGCCTGCCCCAGCCCAGGCCTCTCCCTGGGGGCTCCTGGTGCCCAAACGCCTCCTGCATGTCTGTCCAGGGGCGTCCATATGCGTGAGCCCTCCAGCGCCCCGCCCTATGAGCACCTCCTCCCATGCTGTACCCTCCCTCCCCAGTGGATCCGCCGGCCCTCTCTACCCTGTCTTCTGCCTATGTCTCGAATCCCCCGTGTCCCTCTGTGTCCTTGGGACAGGTGAACATCTGCCTCCATGTGAGAGATGCAGAAACTGTGGCTGGGAGAGGGGAGGGCACTGGTCCAAGGTGGTGCTGCATAGGGATCCCCAGTGCTCTGCCAGGAGCACCTCCATCACCCAGGCAGTGACCGGAGCGGCTTGAGCTGGGGTGGAGGGGTGACAGCATCTCACACAAAGGAGTACCCCACCTGTGGCCACTGACCCCCAGCAGACACGGCCTGAAGCCCCATAACGCTGGCTGCGGGCACTGCGGGTGGGACAGGGCTTTAGGTCACAGAGGCAGGGAGCACAGGCATGCGCCTCAATCTCCCTCAGCCCCAGCTGGAGCCCCCCTGAGCACGGGTGGAGCGGGCGGAGTGGGCCCAGCCCTGGCGCCTGAGCTCTAGGCTGGGCTTTGGGCGAGCCACACCTGCATTCTGGGTCTCAGTTTCTTCATCTGTCCAAAGGAGAAGGTGGACAAGATGTCCAAGGCCCTTGGTCTCTGATGTTCCTGCCAAGGGACCCCAACTCCTGTTCCCTGCCCGGTGCCCGGCAGAGCCTGTCTGGGCGGCTAGCACATCTCATTGCGCCCACAGGTCTGGGAAAGGAAGTGCTGGTGGCCGCCCTCTCCCTGCCTCCCCACAGGGCTCCTGCCTCACAGGTACCGACAACAGCCTGTGGCTCCTGACACCCACAACAGCTGTTTCCTAGCCTTCCTGTGACCACAGAACCACTCTTGAAGCAGAAGTGCCCTCGCAGGGCGAGTGGGTAGAACAGGTCTCCACACAGGTACCTGGGGAGGAGGGGAGGGGCAAGACAGGCTGGCCTGGTTCCGAACATGGTGGGAAATCATGGGTGCGCAGGCCCGGCTTCTGCAGCAGCACCTCTTCAGGGGGGTCCTGACCAACGTGTCCTGACCCCTCTCCCGGACGCGTCCTGACCCCTCTCCCCGATGTGTCCTGCCTCAAGCTGTCTCCTACATGCTGTTCTCCTTGCCACCTGCCCATTTTGCATCTGCCCAGACAACTCCTACCTGTCCTTCAAATCCCAACTCCAGTGCAGCCCCAGCCTCCCGTGTTGTCACTCTGACCTGTCTGGGTTGAGCGTGTATCACTTGCGAATTTCTTCTCAGGCACAGCAATGGAGTCTCCCCAAGGACTGAGTCCCAAGAGTGGGTAAGAGGGGACAGTTTCCAACCTGCACATGACAAGCCTTACAAAGAGAGAGCAGAGAGGTGGCCATATTCTCCCTCCTCACTATGCTGCAGGCAGGTGGAGGACAGATACCCCCAAGCCTGCCCCAGAGCCTGGAGCCCTGAAGCAGCCATAGACACTGTGCACACTGCAGACAAGTCCCTAGGCCTATCTGAGAAGTGCAGAGGATGGAGACAGTCTCTCATCTTAGGGCTCGATATTCTCCAGCTCTGATGGCAGATGCCCAGGCAGTGGCAGTACGGGCTCCGCACCCGCTGGCTCCAATCTCAGCTCCTCCTGGGAAGCTGCATGGCCGTGGGCAAGTACCTTTGTTTCCTCACGGGGACAGTAACAATCCCCACCCACAAGGTTGTTGGAAATTACAGTGAATTCATGCAGGTGAAGGCCCAGCATGGGATGCACAAACAGCAGCTGCACGGACCCTCCTCGTCCTCCCACTAACCCAAGTCCCATCCCACCAGACCCACGGCTCCCTCTGGGGTGAACAGGCCAGGAGCGTCTCACTTCCCTCCGGGTCAGCTGAAAGGCTGTAAGTGACGTGTCAGGGCTGCTCACAGGAATGCAGCAGACTGTCCTAAAGGTTGAGGTGGTGGCCATGATGACCTTGGATTCAACTTCCACTTACGGCCATAATGGAATGACAGAGATGGAATTTACCCTCCTGCCTTAGCAATAAAAAACCCGGATAAAATCTATGATGCCACGGACAACAGGCTTCAATCAGCACAGCGATCCCTGAGAGAAGAGGAACAAACCAGCTGAACCCTAGGATTGCCCCCCTACTTCCAGGCTGCAGCACAGGGAGGGGCGCCCCGGTGGAGTCTTGTGGTCTCCCTGAGTTGAGGAGACAGGGTTCACTCTGAGTGTGGCAGCTAGGATTTGCAGGACGGAGTGCCGCAGCGGGGAGAGGTGCACAGAGTGAACTCCAGAGACCTGCAGAGGGTCGCCCTGGGGTCTTCGGCTGATGGCCGAGCAGCACCCGAACGTGAGGAAACTACTGAGGCTGAGAAGGGAACCACCGGAAAGGGGAGGCTGAGCAGAGAACCACCAGAAGGGGGCGGCTGGAACAATCGCTGGTGCTCACGCAGGACCAGGAATAGTGTATGTGCCCCCAGCCAGAATAGAAACCCCTCCTAACACACAGGGCCTGCAGGCGGGTCCTCAGAAGGACACTGCCTCAGCAGTGGACAAATAAGTCCTAGACCAGGCATAAGCAAACTTCCTAAAGAACCAGAGTGTAGATATGGGAGGCTTTGAGGGCCATATGTTCTCTGCCACAACTACTCAAATCCGCTGGTGTAACACAAAAGCAGCCAAACAAAGTACATAAATAAATGTCTGTGTTCTACTGTTTATAAAAGCCGGCAACAGGCCCAGGGTCCATAATTTGCAACTCCTACCCTGGAGTGAAGTCGGTTCTGGACCTGCCTAATAAAGCTTGACAGGAAGCCACAAAAGCATTAAATTGTTTCCAAGTAACGTAACTGCATCTCAGGACAAGGATCCAAAATATTTAAAGGAGAAAACAAAACAAACAAAAACTACAAGCAGCCCACAACATAAAATCCAACATGCCTGGTATCCAATTAAAAATTACCAGACACACAAAGAAACAGGAAAACATGATGCACATGAGAAAAAAAAAAAAAACAATCAAAATCAACCAAAAAATGACACAGATGTTAGAATTGGCAAACAAAGACATGAAAACAGTTAAAACTGTGTTCCATGTGTTCAAAAAGTTAGGTAGAGATGTGGAAGATTTTTTTTTTTTAGCCAACAAATCGAAATTCAAGAGGTGAAAATGCAACATTTAAGATTAAAAATATAACTGGTGGAATTAACAGATTAGACACTATAGAAGAGAAAATTAGTGAACTTGCAGACGTGTAAGTAGAAACTATCCAAGATGACACACAGAAAGACTGAAAGAACATAATCACAGCATCAGCAAACTGTGGGTCAACTTCAAGCCATCCAATATATGTGTAATTGCAGTCTCAGAAGGTACAAGGGTTGGGAGTGAGGGAGAGACCAAAAATAAATAAATAAATAGAAAAAAAATGGCCAAAACACTTCTACCATTTGATTAAAGACTAAATCCAAGGCCAGGCGCAGTGGCTCATGCCTGTAATCCCAGCATTTTGGGAGGCAGAGGCAGGTGGATCACATGAGGTCAGGAGTTTGAGACCAGCCTGGCCAACATGGCAAAACCCTGTCTTTACTAAAAATACAAAAATTAGCAGGGCATGGTGGCATGTGACTGTAATCCCAGCTACTTGGGAGGCTGAGGCAGGAGAATTGCTTCAACCAAGGAGGTGGAGGTTGCAGTGAGCCGAGATTGTGCCACTGCGCTCCAGCCTGGGCAACAGAGTAAGACTCTATCTCAATTTAAAAAAAAAAAAAGACTAAATCCATGGGTCTCAGAAGCTCAATGACTGCCAAGCAGAAGAGACATGAAAAAACTCTACCAATGCACATCATAATCAAATCACTTAAAGTCAGTAACAAAGACAGCCTTAAAAACAACCAGAGGAGAAGACAACTGCATGTCAAGGAACAAAGTAAGTGGCCTTCTCATCAGAATCACTGCAAGCCACAAGACAACAGGCAATATCTTTAAAGCACTAAATGGAAAAAGAAAAAAAAAATCAACTTAGAATTCTATACCCAGCAAAAATACATTTCAAAACAAAAGGCAAACTAAAGACTTTTTCAGATACAAAAAAGCTGAGAGAATTCATTACTAGCAGACCTGCACTCCCTCCTCCAGCTGCAACCCCCTCCTCCAGCAGCACGGTTTGGACAGACGTGGCTGCAGCACCTCAGTTTTTCTATGCTCATGACATGATCCTACTCCCCCTCCCCTCCTCCTCCCCTGCAGGGGGCTGGCAGGATTAGTGAGATGCCATCTGAAGAGGACCAAGGAGGTTCTCTGGGTTAGGAAGGCCTCCTAGGATCCCTGGGTGGTGCTCCCTGCCACCTCCTGGCAATCTCCAAACCAGTTTGCCCATACAGTGGCTCTGAAAGCCTGTCACCGAGAAGACTAGTTTAGCTAACAGTCTCATCTTGCCTCCCAGGGTAAAGGGAGTCTGTGTACTTGGTAACAAATGCTGACCCCAGCCAGAGCAAGGATAATTAGGTCAACCAGCTGGCACGCATACAGGTGTCCCTTTTCTGGAGACAGGGAGGGGTGGTGATGGCCACTCCCGTTTTCCAGAGGGGGTGTCACTGTCCCAGTGCCACCCTGTCAACTAGTGGCAGAGGCCTCCTGTTCCTAGGCTTTTCTCCTAACGGGGGACCCTGTGTCCATTCCAAGCTCTGAACCCACCCACAGCCTCCCAGAGCCCACCTCAGCTCCTGAAACAAATACCTGACCCTCAGCACTGTCTGCAAGGTCAATGCTTGGGCCTCCCTGGCTCTGCCATGCCTCCCCTGGGTGGTCTGTGGCGGGTCACTTCCCACTCTAAGCCTCAGTTTCTCTTCTTGGTAACACGGGGAGTGAAACTGGATGAACTCTGAGGTCCCTTTCCCCTCTGACGTTCATCAGCTCTGTGAACACCTTCCCCACCGACTATTAAGACTGAAGCCTCGGCCGGGCGCGGTGGCTCAAGCCTGTAATCCCAGCACTTTGGGAGGCCGAGACGGGCGGATCACGAGGTCAGGAGATCGAGACCATCCTGGCTAACACGGTGAAACCCCGTCTCTACTAAAAAATACAAAAACTAGCCGGGCGAAGTGGCGGGCGCCTGTGGTCCCAGCTACTCGGGAGGCTGAGGCAGGAGAATGGCGTGAACCCGGGAGGCGGAGCTTGCAGTGAGCTGAGATCCGGCCACCGCACTCCAGCCTGGGCGACAGAGCCAGACTCAGTCTCAAAAAAAAAAAACAAAAAAAAAAAAAAAAGACTGAAGCCTCATTAAGGCCAATTAAAGGAAGATGAGGCCTTCTGAGCACCAAATGGCTGCAGTGGGTCGGGGTCAAGAAGCCCAAGCTAGTCATGCCCAGAGCGCTCTGACCAGGAGGCTCTGCCTAGCCCAGTGGCATGGAGGCACTACCCTGAGTCTCCTACCTCCCCCAGACGGACATCAGCTACCTTGCCATGGCTCAGGAATACTGCAGAGACAAGGGGCTGGCAGAGCTTGGAGAAAGGCCATGAGGTGACCAAGGCTATTCCCTGTGGATGAGGCAAGAAGGCAAGATCCTTTCCCGCTGGCCGCAAGGAGCTTCAGAATCCTCAGAGCTTCCAGGCTTGCAGGCACAGGATCCAGCCAACCAGACCATCCCATGTGGGCAGCAAATGGCACCAGCTGAGAATTTTCAAACAGGAAAATCTCAGAACCACGGATTCAAAAGCCTTTAAAACCTCAGCTTCTCAGGGTCCAAGAGCAACAGACACTGGGGACATCAAGCATCCTAATGCCCCAGAAAGCCTGGCTTGGAAAGGACTTGCCCAAGGTCACAAAGCACGCCAGGGCAGGGTTGAGGCTTCCAGGCCACCTGGTGCCCACATGCTGTCTGCTGCATTCCATTGAGCCCCTGCTTGAACTTCTGCCAGGACAGCGAGCTCACCACTTCCACCCCCCGACTACTCCCAGAGAGAAGCTCTCAGGACAGGAGTGAGGAGTGAAGGTGGAGGAGGTGATGGGAGAGATCTGGCATCTACCAATGCCAGCTCCATGCCAGACACAGAGTGTTTTACACACCCCACTTTTTCCCATTTAAATCTCACGATGACTTTATGAGGCAGGTGTTAGCTGTTAGCACCACCATGACACGGAGGAGGAAGGAACAGAAGGTCAGAGAGGCCAAGCAACTATCTCCGAGCAACCACTAAAGATAACACCAGAGCTGGGGCTCATGCCTGGGTCCCAGTAATATGGACGCCTGTCTTCCCACGACCCCACGTGGCATTTAACCTGGCAAGGTACTGGAGGCCAGGGGTCATTCAGACCCTTAAAGGGGACTAGCACAGCCCACCCAGGCTAGGGCCTGCCAGGCTGGGGCCAACATGGGCCATGGCACAGGGCGAGACCCCATCTTTCTCCCCAGCTGCTCGCAAGGCAGAGGGTAGCGCAGTGCTTTTGGATGCTCCTGTCACTGCTTCAAGACAAGGCCTGATCCCCATTTTACAAGTGAAGAAACTGAGGTCCAGAGTCCTGCAGCATGCAAGTGGCTAAGTGGGACCAGTACCCTCTGCTGGCCCAGGGGCCAGGACCCTCAGCTTCAGGGAGACCCTCTCCAACCAGCGAGACCCAATCCAGGTTCAGCCACATCTAAGACCTTTGGTGTAACCTTATGAAGGCCCCAGCCGACTCTGAGCCTCAGTTTCCCCAGCTGTGATATGAACATGATGGTAGGCCCTGGCTCTTGGGGTCGTGGGAAGGAGGCCAACCCGGTGGCTGAGCAGCTGCCTCTCCCACTGGATTGCCCAGACGGGCAGGCACTCTCTCCTTAGAGCTTCTTCCTCGAAGGGCTGCTCCCGACTATCCTGAAACTCTTAATTAAGACGCAAGCGCCCGCAGGGAAGGGAGACTTTGGAGCGCATAGGAGTTAACACCTGGGATTCCTTTATCAGATGGTTCCCCACCCACTCTCTGACCTGTGGTGGGAGCCTGGGCCAGCTGTGGGCCCCCCAAGGAGCCAACTGGGCCACCTGTGGCCTCTGGCAGTGTGGGGAGCTGTCCTGGCACTGCCCCGCTAAAGGATGCAATGAGTGGCCTTCCTCCTGGTCCCCAGGCCACAGAGCTCACCCTGTTCTTGTGAGTCCCCATCCCAGCTCTCCTCCAGAGAGCCCAGTATTTAGCTGCCAAGGAGTCTCATGAAAACGCTTTTACTGCCAGGCACAGTGGCTCATGCCTGTAATCCCAGCAGAAGGCAGAGGCGGGTGGATCACAAGGTCATGAGTTCGAGACCCGCCTGACCAATATGGTGAAACCCCGTCTCTATTAAAAATGCAAAAATTAGCTGGGCATGGTGGCGCACGCCTGCAATCCCAGCTACTCAGGAGGCTGAGGCAGGAGAATCGCTTGAACTCAGGACGCAGAGGTTGCAGTGAGCAGAGATTGCACCACTGCACTCCAGCCTGGGCGACAGAGCAAGACTCTGTCTCAAAAAGGAAAAAAAAAAAAAAATGCTTTTACTGTCCTGAATCAGTAAACAGGATCCAGCAGCGAGGCTCTGGTGCTCCCATGCAGGGGTAGGGCTCAGAAGGAACAGTGACACTGCTTCTCCAGGGAATGGGGGGTGCTCAGGGCCTGCAGACTGGGGGTCTGGGCCCAGTCCCTCCAGATATCAGTTCTGTGACCTCGGGCAAGTTATTTGCCACCTCCGGGCCCCACCAAGCCTCAGTTTCCTCATCTGCAGCACAATGGAGACAACACCTACTTTCCAGAGTGGTGGGGAGGATTACACAGCACGGTAAAGTGCCCGCTCAGCACCTGGCACGGGGTTGGCATTTAGTAAGCACCTCATTAAGCTGCTTCTATTCTCCCAGAGCCAAGCTGTGGGCCAGGACTTCAGCGTGTGAAGGCAGGGACCTGACAGAAAAAATGTGGGGTGAATCAGGCATCGTGAAACCTGGGTTCGACTTTATTTCTCTGGGTCTGTTCCCAAGCCCTGGCCTGGCATGCAGAGATCAGCGTTCTGGCCCTGGCCACCGGCGCCTCACCCTCCCTCAGTTTCCTCAGCTGTGAAATAAGGAAGGTGTGATCCATCCCTGCTCCTGGGGCCTCACCCTGGGGCTGGTGAGGGATCCTGCTAGGGCCCCCATGCCGTGTCAGGTTGAGGGGGGCTCAGCACCTGCTGGAGGAACCAGCTGGAACATCTACATCCAGCTCTCGCTGAGGGAGCCCCAACCCAGCCCAGCCTCACCCCTTCTCAGGCTGCAGCCGAGCGAGGCCGGGGCTCGCCCCTCCCAGGCGTGATCCTACAGGCCCGTCCTCTGGTATGCAGTTGGAACCCCACAGCAGGTTTTTCCCCAGATAAATCATGGCTCCTGGGGCTGGGGGAGGGGCAGGCAGTGACCTTCCATCTTGGAGTTGGAGCCCACTAGGGCTGGAGGTTAGGCTCGGAGGGCACAAGGTGCTGGGAGTGAGACCCGGGACCCACCGGCCTCTTGACCCAGGGGAGTCTAGGATCGCAAGGCAGCAAGGTATCAGGGCTGAAGGGGCCCCTAACAGTCTTCAAGACCTGTACCCATTTTACAGATGGGATGACTGGGGCTTGGAGAGGAGCTGGGGCTTGTTCCAGGTCACAGTTAGGCGGAGGCAGAGCACGGACTTTTGGCTCCTAGTCCTGCTGTCCACTAGTTCCATTCTAATCATTTGGGAACGGCGGGGGCAGGAAGGGGGGACTGACAGCAGTCCTGACGGGAACACAGCCGCTCCCCTGAGTGCTGTGTCACTTCCCTGCCCCAGGGTCTGCCTGTTGTGCTGACAACAGGTAAGGTGAGTGAGGAGGCGGCGGGCTGGGCTGTCCTGACTCACCCCAGCAGCCCCAGCCTGAAGCCCCCGGTGGGAAGGGGCCAGTGTGCGGCGAGGGGGCCCAGGCAGAGGGATCCCCAACCCAGGCAGGGGGCAGGCAGAGTTCTCCCCACATGATACTAGAGTAAGAAGGGGAGGCGGGAGCAGGGGCACGAAAGGTGATTCATGGGAAGAGATAAGGCAGGGAGCGCTCCTGGCAGGCGGCAGGCGGGCAGACAAAGAGCACCGTCAGCATCTGTCAGCGTCCCGGCCCTGCCCCTGTGAGCCTGGGAAGCAGCCGGGGCAGGATAGCTGGAGGACTGCAGTGGCCTGGATGAGCTGCCCCTCCCAGCCCCGGCCTGTCACTCTGTCCTGCCAGGGCCAGGGCATGAGGGGTAGCCTAGAGTTTGAGGGAAACACAGGCCTGATCCCCACCCCTCCACCCGAGAACTAGCTAGGTGACCTTGGGCAGGGACTAACAAGTTTCTACATCTGAAAAATGGGACAGATAACACTAGCTGAGATTATAAAGCGCCTCGCACTCAATCAGCACTTGCTATTGTTATTATCCCCGCCCACATATGCCATGCTGGCCACGGGTCCCAGGACAGATGTGGCAGGGAAGGACATGCCCAGGGCAGAAAGCAGGGGCTTGGCTCACCACAATGCTGTGGAGTCATGAACAAATCCCTGTCCTCTGTGCCTCAGTGTCCTTGTCTGTCAGATGAGGGGCTTAGTCTCTACTGCCTCTGAGGCCCCCACTTTGGGACGCTTGAGGACGCGCTGAGGTCTGAGAGTGGGGAGCAGTCTCAGCAGTGAATGCCCCATCCTGAGGGCTGGAAAGCAGAGAGCAGGGCCCATCTGTCTGAGGCTCGAGGACATCACTCACTGTGGGGCCGTGTAGACAGACTGGCACCCAAACTGGAGACCAGCTTCTTCCTGGCTATGTCACCTTAGACAGGTGACAGCAATAGCCTTGTGGGAAGCAAAGGAAGGCAATGTCACCTTAGGTGACACTAATAACCTTGTGGGGCTTTTATGGGAAGCAAAGGAAGCTCCAGGTGGCCCATGAGACTGTATGGAGTGGCTGGGTCACAGCTGTAGCCAGAGACTCAGGGAGGAACCTGGAGTCAGCAGGGGAAGCCCTGGCCCTGGGAGCCCCTATCTGGCCCATCGTTGGGTGGGGAATCTGTCTGTCTGTGAGAGAGGAGACCCTCTGGCTGTTCCCATCTGCCTCCTTCCTGTCTCTGACGAGGAGGGGAGGCACAGAGGAGTGGGAACCTTGGCACAGCAAGTCCCCCTACCCAGGGCCTCGGTTTCCCTGTTTTCAAGATGGAAGTGGAGGCTGGGTAATGGGATCCCAGCAGGCTCTCTGTGGAGACTGGGTTCTCTAGCCTCCAGCCAGTCATCTCCACCAGTCACAGACGTCAGCAGCACTTCCCACACACCATGGCAGGTGTGGGGCGGGTCTCTCAGCCTGCAAACTATGAAAGTCCCTTCCTCCTCCCCCTCCTCCTCCTCTTCCTCTAACTCCTTCCTTACTTTTGTCACCCGATATTCCATCTTCACAATAGCCAAAGATGCAGCTTTTATCTGCACCACCTCCATCTTATAGACCAAAAACCCGAAGCCTCAAAGTTGCCCAGGGTCAGTCAGTGAATTGAGAGCAGTCAGGCTGGGGACCAGGCACCCCGACCCAGCTAGCTGACCCAGCTGGTCCCCTTGTTGGGCAGGGACTCCACCTTCCTGGAAACTGGAGCCAGGGCCAAGAGCCACCGGGGTCACCTCATCAGTTCTTGACCCACTTCTGGTTTCTCTGCCTACAAACTTCCCCAAGGCCCTGTCAGTTAGCCAGGATGGTCTCTGAAGCCAGCATTCTGGTCTTGTGCAATTGGCTGCTCTGCTCTGGGACTGGAAGTATAAAGGGATTAGACCCAGCAAGGAAGACCTCATCCCACAACCTGAGGCCCAGACCTGACTTCAGAATCCCCTTCTCAACACAGCTCACTAGGTAAGCTTTATCTATCAAGTCAAGATGTGCTTGGCAACGATGAGAAGGTACTTACGTGCAGCAGGCATTAGCACCTGCTCATGGTCACAGCTGTCCAGCAGTGGCCTAGCTATCTCTGCAAGTGGCAAACACCCCTTCTGAGAATGTGTGATGGTGTGTCAGCCAAGAATGGCCCCCCACAGCTAGGGCACTGCATAGCCCAAAAGGGGTGGAGAATGGGAGGGCCAAAGAAGGCTTTGTCCTCACCTGTGCATCCTGGCCTGGAAAGTTTCCACCATTGCAAAGCTCACAAAGAGACTCAGAGAGGGTGCGCAATCTGCTCCCAGTTGCTCAGCACAGCTAGGAAACAGGCAGTGTTGAACCAGGACCTCCAGGCCAGTCTCAGATGGACTCGGACCATGCCTATCCCCTCACCCCGCAACAAAAGCTCTCCCCACCAGAGAGCTCACGGTGTGTGGGGGCCTTCACAGTGAATCGGAGACACTCTAAGGGAGAGCGAGAGGAAGCCCTGGGGTTCCTCCCCTCCCCACTCCACCCTATCTTGGTCCCTTCTTCTGGGGAACCAGAAACACCCCGCAACAATACAGAGGCCCTTTGAGACAGGGCAGCCCACTGTCACCGGCTAGGACCTGGGAACCCTATCCTGCAAGGAAACTGCGGATCCCCACAAAGGTGGGGAGGAAACCTCCACCTAGGAGGCAGCCAGGGAAACAGCAGAGATCCCTAGAAGCCCATGTTGGGCTCCCGTTTGGGGCTCTGAGTGAGCCTGTATTGAGGGGTCCGGTCGCTGGTTGGGCCTTGGCTCCCGGAGTCCCCACGCTGCCTCACCTTCTGTGCCTGGCTGATCATCTTCCGCACCACCTCTTTGATGTGGGCCTGCCCGTCTATGGGGGGCTGCATGTAGACGCTGGCCCGGGTCACGCCGCGGTAGGCGATGGTGTCGGGCCAGCCCAGGTCCAGCTGCGGGATGGAGCGGTCCGACTTCTGGGGCCAGTACTCCAGGGAGGGCAGCAGCTCAGCCTCGGTGGGGACCCCATCCGCCCCGCTGGCTTCCTCTCCGTCGCCGACCCGGTGGTCCTCGGGCCCCTGGGAGGGGTCCGTGCCCCGAGGGTCCTCAGAGCCCGGGTCGTACACCTCGATGGTCTCCAGGATGCGCTTGAGCTCCAGCTCCGAGAGGAAGTCTCGGATGTTCTCCCGCTTGAGCACCTCGTAGAAGGCGTCCCGGCCGCGGGCCACCAGGGCCTCCAGCGCCAGCCGCTGCTCCTCGCTGTAGAAGAACTCCGGCTTGGACTCGCTGGAGCGCCAGTTCACATGGTTGTCGTCCAGACACTGCACCTGGGAGAAGGCCATGGTGCCGCCTGCCCGGGCACTGCTGCCGCGGGTGGGTGGGCAAGGTCCGGCTCCTAGCTCCGGCCCGGCTGGGGCACCGCGCGCTCGGGGGCCTCTCCGCGGCCTCTGCTCCTCTGCCCATGAGCAACCTGCGGGAAAGACCTGATGAGCCCGGCTCGGCGCGGAGGGCGGGCCGCGCGGGAAGGGGCGGCGGGGGGCGGGGCCGGGAACTCAGGTGGGCGTGGGAAGGACGGGGCTGGGGCTGGGACTGGGAAGATGAGGTGGGGGCACTGGACTAGAATGGGGAGAAAGTAAGGGATCGTAACAGCAGAGAGGGAGCCGTGGGCCACGTCCCAGGGCTCAGCGTGCCTCTATGTGCAGGGGACAGGGAACCCACATCCCAGATTTCCGGAGCTGCCTGAAGTCCTGGCAACTTCTGAGGGAAACTAGGGCAGCCGGGGAACTTCCCAGTAGCTTCTTAGAGTGGGAGGCGGCCCCGGCACAGCGGCGCCCCGCAAACCGAGGGCTTCCGGGTAAGGGAGAGGTCTTAAAATTCCCAGGTGCCGGCAACCCAGGAGGCCTGCCCTGAAGAGGACGGGGCTCTGGGAGGGGTCCAGGAGAGCCAGAAGTGCGGTTGTGGGGCGGCGGCGCCCCGCAAGACCCGGGATCCCGGGGGCGCGGCTGTGACTTGCTTACCGAGTGGGCACGGGCGGAGCGCGGCGCACACGCGGCGGCGGCGGCGGCGGCGGCGGCGCGAGGCCGGGCGGGGCAGCACCGGTGACTCAGGGCCGCCCCGCCCACCCCACCGTCGCCACCTGCAGTCACGTGCCGCCCGGGGCGGGGCCGGAAGCTGATTCACCCCTCCACAGGCAGACAGACCTGGGGCGGGCGCACTGCCCACTGTCCCCTGGTGCCCGAATTCCGAAAAGCTCATAAGCCTAAGCCCAAGAGCTCCTGGAACACCCAGCCCAGAGAGGGACAGTGTTCTTCCTGAGGTCACACAGCTGGTCAACAGCCTTGGCACCCCCTGTGCCCCCAGGGTCTGTTGGTGATCCTGGATCAACCCTGGCTGTGCCCAGTTTCGCCGGTGTGGCGGGAAGTCCGTGCGGCTGTGTAGATTTCCAGCTGTCCAGTTGTGGAAATAGGTCTAGGGTAGTGGACTGGGAGCCCCCAGGCAGGGATAGAGCACTGACTGATCCAACCTCTGGCCTTTCCTGAGCAGGTACCTAGTTCTCAGTCCTGAGCCCTGATCCCCTCTGGGAGGGGTCCCCAGACTGCTTCTGCGTGGCGGGCAGCACCCGACCTGAACCCTAGGGCAGGGAGGGGCCAAGAGGGCAGCTGTGGGCTGGGGTCAGGCCCAGCTCTCTGCTGAGCGTCCCCTGGGGTTGGGACCCTGGTTATGGGGAGCGTGGAGACCACATCTGAAGGCAGGCTTTGAGAGTGGGACAGCAAAGCCCATTAAACCTGGCCCAACAAACAGCCCCCACCCCATCGCGTGCCGCAGCCAGTCTGCCAGGCACCAGGCCCAGCCCTTCCTCCCATCCCCCATACTTGCTCTGGATCTGGATGGGGCTGGTTTGGGGCCCTTAAGGATGCTGCTTCGGTAGGCTGGTGACATCTCTAGGCCTTGCGCCCTCAAATCCTCCTCCTCCAAGGCCTTCTCCACCATTCATGGCCCATCAGGACTCCTTGCCTCTGAGTCCACTGCCCTGGACAATGACTGGCCTCCTAGGCCCAGCATCCTTGTGGTCCCCATCACTGACCCCTCAAGCCTGAAGTCCTACACTCTGCCATACAGGCCCCCCCCAAGGGCTTTATGCTACTGAACATAGTGGCCCTGGGGGGACAGGCACACATATTTGCATCCCTCCCCTGCCCCAGGGCCAGAGAGGGGAGGTGGTCCCAGCGGGGGAGCCCTGCTTTGAGGGTCCCGAAGACCCATTTATAGCCCCTCTGCCACTGTGGATCCCCTGCAAGACCCTCTCTGAGCCGCCTCAGCTTCTCACTGTGTTCTTACCAATGCACAGAGGCTGGGGAGTTCAGGAAGGGAGTCCAAGGTCTCACCCTCCCCTCCACCACCCCCACACTTCTGCAGTTGATGAACAGGAAGGTTGTATGCACCCAGTTTTCCCCAGTAGTGACGTTTTGCATAACTATAATACAATAATATCACAGCCAGAAAATTGACACTGGTGCAATCCACGGAGTTTATTTAGATTTCACCAGTTTTTTGTTTGTTTTGGGACAGGGTCTTGCTCTGTCACCTAGGCTGGAGTACAGTGGTATGTACAATCATTGCTCAATGCAGCCTTGAACTCCTGGGCTCAAGCGGTCCTCCTGCCTCAGGGTCCTGAGTAGCTGGGACCACAGGCACCATGCCCAGCTAATTTTTTTTCTTTCTTTTTCTTTTTTTTTTTTGTAGAGACAGGGCCTGTCTATGTTGCTCAGACTGGTCTCAAACTCCTGGCCTCAAGTGATTCTCCCACCTTGGCCTCCCAAAGTTTTGGGATGACAGGCGTGAGCTACTGCACCGGCCAGATTTCACCAGTTTTACACGCACTTATTTGTGTGTGTGTGTGTCTACATCCTTACTATGTATAGAGATTTGTGTAACCACCATTACAGTCAAGATACAGAACTGTTCTATCACAAAGATCTCCCTCTCTGTAGCCATCCCCACACCTCCCCCCACCACCATTCCTAACCTCTGGCAACCACTAATCTATTCTACAATTCAACAATTTTGCTATTTCAAGAATGCTATATAAATGGAAGATGTAGTATATAAACTTTTGGGATTGGCCTTTTTTCCCACTTAGCATAGTTCTCCAGCAAGTCATTCAAGTTGTTTCATGGATCAATGGTCTGTGCTTTTCATTGCTGACTAGTATTCCACGGTACGGATATACCACACTTTGCTTAACCATTTCAGTGATTAAAGGATATGTGCAGTTTCCAGCTTTTGATTATTACAAATAACCTTGCTATGAGCTTTCATATACATATGTATATAAACATCAGGTTTCATTTATCTGGCATAAATGCCCAAGAGTGTTATTCCTGGGTCCTGGTAGTCGTGTGTTCAAACACTGCCAAACTTTTTCCAGAGTGGCTGCACCATTTCACATTCGCACCAACAATATGTGCATGATCCAGTTTCTCCACATCCTTGCCAACATGTGGTGTTACCATTATTATTATTATTTTTTTTTTTTGTACATTCTGATAGGTAGGTCA
This sequence comes from Theropithecus gelada, assembly GCF_003255815.1. NCBI lineage: Eukaryota > Metazoa > Chordata > Mammalia > Primates > Cercopithecidae > Theropithecus > Theropithecus gelada. Next base: position 74,309,825 of record NC_037684.1, on the reverse strand, counting down.
TATCTTACTGTGGTTTAAACTTGTGCTTTCCTGATGGCTAATGTCATTGAATCTCTTTTCATGGGCTTATATGCCATCTGTTTGTCTTCTCCTTTGAAACATTTGTTCATGTCTGTTGCCCATTTACTTTTTTTTTTTTTTTTTTTTT
>NC_037684.1:74286997-74309577 GCF_003255815.1 Theropithecus gelada | reverse complement strand
TTTTTTTTTTGAGACAGAGTCTCGCTCTGTCACCCAGGCTGGAGTGCGGTGGTGCGATCTCGGCTCAGTGCAAGCTCCGCCTCCCGGGTTCACGCCATTCTCCTGCCTCAGCCTCCCGAGTAGCTGGGACTACAGGCACCCGCCACCACACCGGGCTAATTTTTTGTATTTTTAGTAGAGACGGGGTTTCACCGTGTTCGCCAGGATGGTCTCGATCTCCTGACCTCGTGATCCGCTCGCCTTGGCCTCCCAAAGTGCTGGGATTACAGGCGTGAGCCACTGCGCCCGGCCACTTTTGCCCATTTTCTAATTGGATTGTCTATTTTTTAACTCTTGAGTTTTAACTTTTTTACTTTTTTGTTTTATTAGAGATAGGCTCTTGCTCTGTTATCCAGGCTGGAGTGCAGTGGCATGATGATAGCTCACTGCAACCTCAAACTCCTGGGCTCAAGCCGTCCTCCCACTTCAGCCTCCCAAGTAGCTGGGACTACAGGTGTGCACCACCATGCCTGGCTAATTGTTTTTTATTTTCAGTAGAATCATGGTCTCACTATGTTGCCCAGGCTTATACTGTTGAGTTTCAAAAGTTCTTTATATATTCTAGATATAGGACCTTTGTTGGGTGTGTGCTCTGCAAATATTTTCTCCCAGTTAGTAGCTTGCCTTTTCATCCTCTTTGCAGGTGTCTTACACAGAGCTAAAGTTTTAAATGTTGATGAGGTCCAGTTTATCAATTTTTCCTTTTATGCATCATGCTTTTGGTGTCAAGTCTAAGAACTATTCACTTTGTTGAAGTCAAAATGAAAATGTAGAGACGAATCTCTACATTTAACATTTTATTTGGGAAGAAAAATTGCAATTCAGGGCATGCACAAAGACTGGGTGGTCTTTGATGTGTCTGGAGAACACGAAGAAGGTTAGAGGTTTTCTAAAAAGCAGAAATATTACTTAGTGCTCTTTGAGAAAGTTCCTTGGCACTAGTAAGGGTTTGGGGACCTGGAGAGTTCTAATTGGTGAGTGACAGTGGTAAGCAAAATTAGTCCTAGATTTGTAGCAAGTTATCTCAGCAGCTATAGATAAAACTGGTTTCAGGTTGTAACAGGACGTTGCTTTCACCAGCCAGGCTCACAGGGAATTGCATTTTTGGAATAATGTTATGTACCCTTGGTGCCTTCCCCCACTGGCCTCTTACCTCTGTTTTAGTTCTGTAGACAAGAATGACCCAATATGTATGATCAACTTTTACAGCCTAGACTTAGGTCCTAAAGATTTTCTCCTATTATTTTCCCCAAAAGTTTGATCGTTTTTTTTAACATTTTACATTTAAGTCTGTGATCTATTTTGAGTTAATTTTTGTATAAGGTGTGAAGTTTAGATTGAGGATTGGTTTTTGACCTATAGATGTTCTCAGAGGAGTTTTTACAGAGGAGAAGACAGCCTCACAGATTTTTTTTTTTTTTTTGAGATATGGTTTTGTTTTTGAGGTAGGGTCTTGCTCTGTCTCCGAGGCTGGAGTACAGTGGCCTGATCTCGGCTCACTGCAACCTCCATCTCCCAGGTTCAGCGATTCTCGTGCCATAACCTCCCAAGTAGCTGGGACTACAGGTACGCACCACTACACCTGGCTAATATTTGTATTTTTTGGTAGAGACAGGGTTTCGCCAGCTTGCCCAGGCTGGTCTCAAACTCCTGGCCTCAAGTGATTCATCCACCTCAGCCTCCCAAAGTGCTAGGATGAGCCACCGTGCCTGGCCAGTCTCAGAGATCTTAATCACTCAAGATCATACAGCAAGGGATTGGGAGAGCTGAGTTTGTTTTGTTGTTTTTGTTTGTTTGATTGAGACAGGGTCTTGCTCTGTCACCTCCAGGCTGGAGTGCAGTGGTGCAATCACGGTTCACTGCAGCCTGGACCTCTCATACTCAAGCAATCCTCCTACCTCAGCCTCCTGAGTAGCTGAGACTACGGGCACGAACCACCCCGCTAATTTTAATTTTTGGGGGAAAGACATGCTTTCACCAAGCTTTGTTTTTTGTTTTTTTTTTTTTTTGAGACGGAGTATTGCTCTGTCGCCCAGGCTGGAGTGCAGTGGCGCGATCTCCACTCACAGCAAGCTCCACTTCCCGGGTTCACACCATTCTCCTGCCTCAGCCTCCCATGTAGCTGGGACTACAGGTGCCCGCCACCGCGCCCGGCTAATTTTTTTAATGTATTTTTAGTAGAGACGGGGTTTCACCATGTTAGCCAGGATAGTCTCGATCTCCTGAACTCGTGATCCACCCGTCTCGGCCTCCCAGAGTGCTGGGATTACAGGCGTGAGCCACTGCACCCGGTCCAGGCTTTGTGTTTTAATTGAAATGGGGTCTCCCTATATTGGTCAGGTTGGTCTTGAACTCCCAGCCTCAAACAATCCTCCTGCCTCGGCCTCCCAAAGTGTTGGGATTACAGATGTAAGCCACTCTGCATGGCTGATAACTGGATTTGAACTCAGGTCTGGGAGCCTTTCTCCTGCTCCCTCCTGCAATGGCAGTGTCTGGACTGGCTCCTGGGAATGGGCCGGGCCTGGTTAGGGAGTGGAGAGCACCTTGATTATCCCTCAAGGGACTCTGTTCAGTGACCTCCTTGGGAGAAAATCATTCACTCAGTCAACAGACACTGGCAGAAGCTGCCGTATGTTTGCTTGTGCTAAGCACTGTTGAGACCCAGACTTTTCCCTGAGGCCCCATAGTCATAGCCTGGGTGGGAGGCAGGACAGTCACAGGGCATAGAGTTATTGGTGCCGTGGAGGATATAGCCCCAAAGCCTGAAGGGCTCAGACGTCCGTAATGAATTGAGAAGAATGAGTGTAAGTTCCCTGGGATAAACCCAGGGAAGGGCAGAAGGTGGGAAGGGTGTTCCGGGGAGAAGGAACAGCAAACACAGAGACCCAGAGGTGTCCAGGAGAGCCTGGGGTGCCAGAAGTCTGGGTGAAATTAGTCAAGGAGAGGGTGGCTGAGCGAGGTGGCCATAGCAAGGGGTGTGGGAGGGCCTTGATTAGAGCCTGTGATCCCCGTGCAGCGGCTGGAGAGGCATGGAGCGGATGTGAGCAGGGAGGAGCGTGGGCAGATTGGTGGGTTTAGAAGTTCCCTTTGCTTGCTTGCAGTGGGAGTGGATTAGGAGGCACAGGAGGAGGTAGTGCAGTAATCAAACAGGACTGGGCATTGGCCATGGGGAGGGAAGACAAAGGGACGAGGAGAGGCAACCCCCAGCTTCTGGTGTGGGCACTGGCTAGACGGAGGGCTGATGCAAAAGTGGGGCCCAGTGGGGAACTCCTAGGCCTGCAGAAGCCAGCACCCTGGCAAACCCATAGACCCCTGCCAGCTCCCCAACTCTCACTGCCCCCCGCTCCGCCTCCCCGGGGCTGCTTACTCTGGAGTCCTGAGGGACTGTGTTTCAATGGTGACACCACTGCCACTGTTCTCACAAAGGAGAAGTTAGTTGTTCTTTCTTGCTGCTCAGCACAAACACTTAGTCAAACCAGTGGTACTCAGGGCGGTTTCCCATGCCGAGAGCCTGGAATGGCCTGAAGAAGCTCACGAAGAATCTCCTGACTCCGGCTTTCTGAACCATTATATGGCTGCAACACCTCACCTATCCCTCCCAAGAGGGCTGGGTCCTCTGAGTGCCAATCTGCCTGCCTAGGCTCAAAGCCCATCAGCAGTGGCCCATCACCTGTCCTGTGAATCCTGGACCCCAGTGGCCTCAGAGTTCTGCCATGGGGTCCCTGGCTCTGTCTTGGATCTGATTGTGTCCCCCAGGCAAGTTATGTCCTTTCTGGTCCTGAAAAACTAATGGGGGTAGAGGTGGTAGGATGGGGCAGCTGGATCAAACAGTGCTCTTTCTGGGATGCCTCCTCCCACTCCTCCTCTCCTCCTGTGCCTTTCCTCCCTCCTGCCCACCATGCAGTCACTTATTCATTCATTCAACCAGTGTTCCCAGAAAGTCTCTTCTGGGCCATACCTGGGACTTGGAGATGATTCAAACCCAGTGTCTGCCCTTGGGGAGCTTCAGTCCTGGTGCAGAAGGTAGACTATGTAAACAAACAACCGTGATTCAATCTTTGGCCTTAGGAGCCCTTGGGAGGAAGCTGCTACTGCCTGGGGGGGTGGGAGAGTCAGGGAAGGCCTCAGAGGACAAGCCCTTTGCAATGAGCCTTGAAGCAGGAGGTAAACAAGGGTGGGGGTGGGTGTTAGACGGACTGTAGTGCCCTGGGAGGAGGGACTGCGTCTGCAAAGGCATGAAGGCATCCAAGTGCTGGGTGTGTGTGAGAAAATGCAAGCAGGTCAGGGTGGCTGGTGCACAGTGCTGGGATGGGAGGTTCTGGGACCAATTGTCAAGGGCCTCGAATGCCATAGAAAGGATTTTTTTTTTTTTTTCCTCAGGATGCCATGGGCTGAGAGGTGGAGATAGGGAGGAGGTTCCTAAGAAATAAGTGATATGGCCGGGCACGGTGGCTCAAGCCTGTAATCCCAGCACTTTGGGAGGCCGAGACGGGCGGATCACAAGGTCAGGAGATCGAGACCATCCTGGTGAACACGGTGAAACCCCGTCTCTACTAAAAATACAAAAAATTAGCCGGGCGGGGTGGCGGCACCTGTAGTCCCAGCTACTCGGGAGGCTGAGGCAGGAGAATGGCGTAAACCCGGGAGGCGGAGCTTGCAGTGAGCCGAGATCCGGCCACTGCACTCCAGCCTGGGCGACAGAGCGAGACTCCATCTCAAAAAAAAAAAAAAAAAGAAATAAGTGATATGGGCTGGGCGCGGTGGCTCAAGCCTGTAATCTCAGCACTTTGGGAGGCCGAGGCGGGTGGATCACGAGGTCAGGAGATCGAGACCATCCTGGCTAACACGGTGAAACCCCGTCTCCACTAAAAATACAAAAAACTAGCCGGGCGTGGTGGCGGGCGCCTGTAGTCCCAGCTACTCGGAGGCTGAGGCAGGAGAATGGCATAAACCCGGGAGGCGGAGCTTGCAGTGAGCCGAGATCGCGCCACTGCACTCCAGCCCGGGTGACACAGCAAGACTCCGTCTCAAAAAAAAAAAATAAAAAAAAAAAAAAAGAAATAAGTGATATGCTGAGAGCTGTGATTCCAAAGTGTGGAGAAGATGGACAGGAGGCTGGGGAGGAGCTTGGGATTGGGCAGGGTGGGCCGCAGACAGGAGGGGAAAGAAGCCACGGGCCTAGGGGCTGATGGGAGGAGCCAGGGAGGTGCCTGGGGGATGACAGGAACCTGGTGTCCAGGAAGCCTGGAGCTCAAACAGGCTGGGCTGGAGACTGGGACACAGTCAAGGGTGCCAGGGTAGAGGACACTGCCCCAGCCCAGCTGGCCTGGAGGAAGAGGTCTGAGGCCCGCCCTTCCCCATGGGCTGGGCATCTAAGAAGGGACATATCAGAAAGGGGCTTTGGAGGGTGCAGCCTACACAGGGAGCACTAAGACAGAAGTGTCAATGCCGGCCGCCCCTGCAGCTGCTGTGTTGCAACTCGGCCTGCCCCTAACAGGCCACCGCAGTGCTGTCAGTCAACTTGTTTCTGAACTCCCCCATAATCATCGTCTCCCGGTTAGCTCTGCACTCTGGGCCCTGCTGAAAACCCCCAGGAGCAGGGGCCAAAGGTTTCTAGAAAGTCTTTTATGGAAGGAAACCGTGAATGTGGGTAAACTCTCTCCATCCCTACATCACTAGACCAAAGTCAGGCCCGCGACTGCCAACACCAGCAAAATCTCACTGAATGGACAGTGAGGGGAGCCCCACACATCATCAAGGCTATGGATGCGGGTTGGGGTTCTGCCCCACACAGGGCAGGAGGCCGAGGGATGCCTGGATTTAGGGTTCAGTTGGGATCTGACCTGAGCCTGGGAAATTAGTGAGTCCTTCATTCATTCAACAGATGAGCCGTGTGCACCACCCCAGCCATGGGGGAGATAGCACGAGGCAAATCCCATCCTCTCAGGACTCGCCTGCCACGGGGAAGTGGCAAGAACCGAATAAACATGTCCAAGTCCTCCCAGGGATGACAAGGGATGAGGGAAAGCGATGTGGGGCAAGGGGACAGATGGGAGAATGGGGTGGGGAGGACAGACCCGAATTCAGGAAGGAGGCAGGCCTCAGGGGAGGCCTGGGGCAGGCCTGGAGTGGGAGCGAGGAGGGACTTGCGGGGAGGGGCTGAGGGTCTGGATCACCCAGGATCTTGCAGACTGTTGAGAGGCTGAGCGGCTGGAGAGTCCTGGGCATCAGCTCAGCAATCTGCAGCAGGAAATAGCCTGGCCTAAAGCTTGGACCCCAGGGTCGGAGACAGAGGTATGGATGGGCTCTGACCCCACGTCCTAAGCCAGGAAGCTGGAGCAGGCAGGCCTTGCCAGTCCCTGAGCTTTCACCACAGCCCTGCTGCCTGAGCTGCAGCTGTGTGACAGCACACTCAAGCCAGCTGCCCATGGACGGACGCCACTTGTCGACTTGTTGCTGAGTGAACACAAAGCCCAGGGGACAGGCTGAGGGCCTGGGGAAGGGCCCATCCTGCAGGGCTCTCTCCTCTCTAGCCTCCATTTCCCCCTTTGGGGAGAATGGCTGGGGACGAGGGCGACAAGGGAGGCTCAGGGCCCAGGTAGACTCTAATGGCGGACCTCACACAGCAGAGCCAACGGCAGGTGAGCCCCCTGGCCAAGGGGAAGTGGGATCAGGGAGAAGCGTTATGATGGAGAACAGCAGGGAAAAGGATTTTCAGAGACCATGCCCTCCCCATGGCTCCTGAAAAGCTAATGGGGGTAGAGATGGTAGGGTAGGGCAGCTGGATCAAACGGTGAAACTGTGAAACAGTGAAACTCCCCTGTGAAACTGAGGCCCAGGGCCAAATGGTAACAGGTCAGAGGCATTGACAGAGCAGGTCTGGGCCAGGCTCCTGCCCCCAGCCCTGTCTTGCCCACCCCAGGTGCCCGTGTCTATGGGGAGAGACACCAAGTGTCCCTCTCTCAAACAGATGACGTGGGCTGCGTGGTGCCATCCGAGTGCCTGCGGGCCTGCGGGGCCGAGGTCGGCTGCTCCAACATCGCCTACCCCAAGCTGGTCATGGAACTGATGCCCATCGGTGAGGCTGTGTGGGTGGGGGTCTGGGTGGAGGGCATGGGTTGGGACCTGGGGCCCAATGAGTGTGGGGACTGTGGAGGCCACTGTGGATCCAGTGTGATGCTGGGTGACATCCAGGTGGGCTGGTCTGCTCCTAGGAGAGGAGAACAGAAGCACTCACAATAGAAAACACTCGAACACCCACTGCATGCCACCACCATCCCCAGGGCTTCCCAAGTGATACACTGGCCTCCTCTTCTCAGGAACCCCTAGTGCTATTAGTATCATCCCAATTTTTTTTTTTTTTGAGATGGAGTTTTACTCTGGTTGCCCAGGCTAGAGTGCGATGGTGTGATCTTGGCTCACTGCAACCTTCGCCTCCCGGGTTCAAGCTATTGTCCTGCCTCAGCCTCCCAAATAGCTGGAATTAAAGGCGTGTGCCACCACACCTGGCTAATTTTTGTGTTTTTAGTAGAGACGGGGTTTCACCATGTTGACCAGGTTGATCTCGAACTCCTGACCTCTGGTGATCCACCCGCCTCAGCCTCCCAAAGTGCTGGGATTACAGGCATGAGCCACCGCATCTGGCCTATATCATCCCCATTTTAAAGACAGGGAAACTGAGACCCAGAGAGGTTAAGTGACCTGGCCCAGGTCACATGGCAAGTAAGCTGCAAAGCTGACCCGATGCATCTGCCTGCACACCTTGACCTCCTATCTCGTGCTGTACCATCTCTTGAGAAAGGCCACCCACTCTCATCTCTTGCATGCCTACTGGGTGCCAGGCCCTTTACTAACACTTTCTCATTAAATGCTATGAGATAGGGTTATTGGCTCCATTTTACAGATGGGGAGACTGAGGCACACAGAGGGGAAAGTGACTTGTCTGAGGTTATATAGTGACTGAGACACAAACTGCTTACTCTGCTGGGATCAGGAGCTCAGGACCCCCCACTACATCTGCAGGCATGAGTGCCTATCCTCTGCACCGCCCCGCCCTGAGACACTGCAAGCCCACAGGTAGAACTAGTGGGCAGGTTTTGGCTTTTTCCATGTTTCTCGTGGTAGCAGCATCCCTGCTATTCTAATGTGGGGTGATGAGCTCCCCATCACAGGAGGTATGCAAGTTCCCCATCACAGGAGGTATGCAAGGTGGAGGAAGCAGCATGGCAAGGGGTGTGGGAGGTTCAACCCTAAGCAAAAAGCAGAAACAGTTTCCTGAGCCCTTGGCAGCCCAAGCTTTTCCTGTACAGATTCTCAGGTGCTGGAGCTTTCCCTGGTCCCCCTCCCTCTGACCCCCTCCCTTTAATCCCCTCTTCCTGGAAGCTTTCAGTCCCTTGGGTGAGCCCCACCCTGCTCTTTCTTCCTCTCCTTCCCTCCCTCCCTCCCTCCCTCCGTCCTGCAGAGCTCAGGCCTAATGGAAGTGAGTACACAAACCTAGGATCAGATCTTGGCTCTGCCACTAGCTGGCCAAGAAATTTGGGGCATGTCACTTCCCTGCTTGGAGCCTGGGTGTCCTCATCTGTAAATTGGAGATAATGGAATCTACCCAGCCCTCAGCGTTGTTGCTGGGATTAAACATAATGACATTGGGAAAATGCAGGCTTGGCCACGCTGTGGTTCCCACCTAAGGGCTTCGCTTTTCTCTTCTGTTCTGGGCAAAGGGACTTGCTAAGTCCCCCGGGGCTGACACCGAGCCATTGTTGGGCCACAATCCCTCTCTAGGCCCTGAGTTCCCTCTCTAAGAAATGGATGGAATAAGCTCCAAGTTCATCCATCTCCATGAGCAAGACAAGGGGGCGGGTGGAGAAATGTTTTGGGGAAAACTGTGATTTGACTCATTTTCCTTTGGGCTCCATCCTAGTCAGCTTCTGACAAGTGAACAGAGAGCCCAGAGACTCCTGGAAGTCACACAGCCAATCAGACGCAGAACCGAGGCCAGACAACCCAGCCAGGCAATAAATGGCTGTGCTTCGGGACAGGGAGGCCAATGCCAGGCTTATCCTAGGATAGACGGGCAAAAGTTTGTAGAGGTAAAGGAGTTGCTTAAAATTGTAGGAGTCCTTGTAGACAGACTTGAACTTGTCCCCAGAGAGGGGAGGTGACCAGTCTGAAGCCACACAGCAGAGAGCGGGCAGTTCAGCATCCTTCCACCTTCTTTAGGGTTCCTCACCCCCAGGCCCTCTTGAGCCTACAATTCCCAGAAGGCCTTTCACAGCAATGCTACCCGCACCTCCTAGGGGAGCCCTCACTCCCACTCTGGAAAACCACAGAGCCAAGGAGAGAGGGGATCCACTATGCCTGCTGGGTCCTGCCATGCACAGGAAGTGGTGGAAAATTCCAGATACTGGGGCACTGCATGCTGGGGTGAGGTGTGCATCTTGCCCAGGGTGTGACCTTCAAGCAAAGGCCCCGCCCAAGCCTTCCTCACCAACCCCACCGCACCCCAAAGTTCTGCCTCTGGCCTGCTGTGAGTCCCTGGGCAATCTCTTCCCTTCTCTGAGCTTCCATTTCCTCATCTGTCAGGCGGGTTAATCACACTTTCCTCAGACAGAGGCATGGGTGTGAAAGTGCTTTGTCAAAGCCAGGCTCTGCAGAAAGGAGAGGTCTGATCGCGGCCTCAGCATTATGAGTAATTACGGTCGGGCCTAGGGTTGCCAGCAAGCCTAGGGCTCAAGCAGCCAGCTCCGAAGTCCCCACGGTTTGTCCTTGGCCTCCCCAGTCTCCTCATTTTGGGTCTTGCTCACCTCAAACCTCCTCAGCTTCTCTCCCTCCTGGCCCTCTGCCTGGAGGGGCGTGGGAATGGCAGGCAGGCCTCAGGCAGTAGACCCCAGGCTGGAGGGGCTCCCAGGGCTGTCACCGGACAGGGTCACGCATCCCCCGTCCCACCCCAGGTCTTCGGGGGCTGATGATCGCAGTGATGCTGGCCGCGCTTATGTCGTCGCTGACCTCCATCTTCAACAGCAGCAGCACCCTCTTCACTATGGACATCTGGAGGCGGCTGCGGCCCCGCTCCAGCGAGCGAGAGCTGCTGCTGGTGGGACGGTATGGGGGTGGGGGAACGGTACGGGGGTGGGCGCCGGCACTGACTTTGAGGGATGAGCGGGAGTTTGCCACTTAGAGAAAGGTGGATGCCAGGGAGGAGTGAAGAGAAGGGCCCAGTGTACCCCGTCCATACCACCTCTCACATTGCTCTCCTGTCCACCTCTGTGTGATCGCAGCCCTCACCTGGGATGCGTCTCCACCCCCGAGCTGGATTCCCTCTGCAGGGGCAGCCCTCCCTCCCCAGCCATGCTACAGATCTATCTCCCCCCAAACCTGGGCCCCCATTCCTCCTGATGGTTCCCAGCTGCCCCACAGAGGGCCCCCGTGCTAGCACTCAGGACTGGCCACACTTGACCTGCCACATCCCTCAGCCTCCATGGCCTTGGCCCCACTGAGCTCCGGCTTGTTTCCTCCCAGCCCAGCTTGTCCTCTCCTTTTACACCTTGATGACTCACGCCGATCTTTCTACACTCTACCTGTGTCCCCTCCTCCATGCAGTCCTCCTTGAGACCCTCAACCAAGGAATGAGCCCCTCTCCCCTTCATACCCCAGGAACTCTTGCCAGATTCTTCCCACAGCACATGTGGCCATTATAGGCCAAGAGACCTCCCCGACACCCTTCTCTACATATCTGGGCTCTTCATGCGGACCAGGGCTGTGTCTGGGGAACAGGTGGTGTTTGGTTACATGAATAAGTTCTTTAGTGGTGATTTCTGAGATTTTGATTTTGGTGTACCCATCACCTGAGTGGTGTACACTGTACCTAATGTGTAGTCTTTTATCCCTCACACCCTCCCAGCCTTTCCCCTGAGTCCTCAAAGTACATTGTATCATTCTTTTTTTTTTTTTTTTTTTTTTTTAGACAGAGTCTCCTTCTGTCACCCAGGCTGGAATGCAGTGGTGTGATCTTGGCTCCCTGCAACCTCCACCTCCCGGGTTCAGGAAATTCTCGTGCCTCAGCCTCTTGAGTAGCTGAGATTACAGGCTCCCACCACCACGCCCGGCTACTTTTTGTATTTTTAGTAGAGACGGGGTTTCACCATGTTGGCCAGGTTGGTCTCAAACTCCTGACCTCACGTTATTCACCTACCTCAGTGGGCTGGGATTACAGGTATGAGCCAGTGTGCCCAGCCCATTCTATCATCCTTATGCCTTTACATCCTCAGAGGTTAGCTCCCATGTGCACGTGTGTGTCTATTTGCACCCTCCCTGCCCCTCCAGTCCCTCCCTCCTGTTGTCCTCTGAGCAGTGTGGCCCACACTCTGCTGGTCAGGGTTCTAGCCTTCTGGCACTTAGCTTGGCCAACAGTGAACCCCCTGGTCAGGAGCCCAGGGCACCCATCCTGGGGGTGGGGTCTCCTTCCGAGCTCCAGGCAGCCGTCCTGGGGATGCAAAGCAGTCAGACTTCTGTCGGAAGGGCCCTGTTGGGACATGTCAGAGGCGGGTGCGAGTGAGCTCATCCACGGGCTCACAGGATCCTCCAAAACAAGGAGCCTCCCACCTCTCACTGGGCAGGACACTTCCATGTCCCTGTGTCCTGGGCACTTGGCCCCTTGACCACCTCTCCCCCTCTGGCTCCCCTGCCTCTCCTCAGAAGCCGTGTGGCCTGGGGAAGACCCTGCACCTCTCTGACCATGCGTCTCCTCTGCGGCCAGACCTTGCTCTAAGCCCCTCCATGCTCCAGCATCCTGGGCCCTGGGACCTGGATGCCCTTCTGCCACCCAGTGTGTGACACTGGTAGCCCCTCTACCTGCCCAGTGGCCCTCATGTCCCCTGCCCACTACTTCCTGGTCTCCTCACCCAGACTCCCACCTGCAACCAAAGTCCTGACCTGGCCTCCTGCTGTTGCCAGCTCACCCACCCATACAGCTGCCCAGGCCCTTGACTCTCCTTCCCACCTCTTCTGCCAAGTCAACCCCCCGCCCCCAGCCCTGCAAGCCTGGAGTTCAGCCTCCCTGAGGAGCAGGGCACAAGGCTGTGTGGTGCGGGGCAGGTTGCTCACCCTCTCTGGTCCCCAGTTCTCTCAGCTGCCTGCTGGTTAGAGCAGAAGGGTCCTCGTGCCAGGTGTCAGGCTGGCCAGTTCGACTTCCCCTCCCTCTTACAGCACTGGGATACCCTCAACACCCCCAGCCCCTCAAAGTCGTCTCAGCCTCCTCCTGCCCTAACCACTACCATTGGAGCGGTATCTCCTAGGCCCCCGTGGGTCATGGATCTCTGGTAGGGTGAATGGCCTGACAAGAGCCTCCGTCAGGGAGAGGCAAGGCTTAGAGAGAGAAGACCAACAGTCCAGAGGCCTGGAGAGGAGGCCATTGCAAGGCCGGGTACAGGACCATGCCGATGCCATGATGGCTCCGTCCAGCTAAGCAGAGGCTAGAGGAGCTGTCACAGGTTGGGGAACAACGATGACCACTCCCCGGCTATTTGCCTGCCCCAAGCCCCCACACCCCTGTCCAACATTCTGCCACTGCCCTCCCCACTCTCCCCTGTCTGTGTTCCCAGCTGTTCAGTCCACAAATGGGGCCCACGGCCTCCCGGAAACCCTGTACAGGACTCAGAGAGATCTCAGACACCCCTCCTTGAGAGGTTCCACGGTAACTGTGGCTGCAGCCCAGAGAGATGCTGGAGGGCACTGTCCACCCTGATGGTGGCATGGGAGGGGGTAGCATTCCAGGCAGAAGGAACAGCCTCTGGGTTTGGGGGTCCTCTGGCAGACTAGGTAAGAAGGCTGCATAAGAAGGCGAGGGCCTGGCTGGAGTGGCCCGGGTCCTGGCACAGAGATGCAGAGTCTGGTGTTGGGCGGGAGAGCTGTGTGCAGAGGGCGGGGTGGGCAGGCGTTAATGGAGGCCCCCCTCGGCCTTTGATGAGGGCAGCGCCCGCCTGCCTGCCTGGCTAGGGGTTAATTAGCCTTAATCAAGGTGGCACCTCCTTCCTCCACCCTCTCCCTCAGGCCTAGAAGGGAAGAAAGGGAGGGAGGAAGACGAACAGGCGCAGAGAGGACCCACCCTAGCTGAACACATAGCCTCTGTCATCCCTGCCACCACAGCCAGGGTTCCAGCGGGTCACCCACCACCCATCTTGGGGGTGAGGAATGACAACTGACCCAGGACACAGGGGTGAGGTGCTCAGCCAGGAAGGAGCAGATGGATGCCTTGCTCCAGCTTTGTCCCCTTAGCTGGGTCCCATGCCCCTCAAGGCTCTTGGGGGGGCCTCGTCCTGGAAGCCCTCCTAGATTGATGTTTCCCCTGCGCTGCTCCAGCCCAGCCCTGAGTGTAGGTAACAGGCTCATCTGTTTTCTTTGCTGGACTCTTGAGTGCTGGGCAGGCACCAGGTCCCACTCATCGCCCAGCTGGGGATCCTAGGGTAGTGTCCTACCCAGGTGGGCACCTCGCCAGTGGCTCGTTGGATGAACAAGTGAAGCATGTGCCTGCTGTGGAGGGACTCTTGGCCTAGGGGAGAGGCGGGCAGGAGCTGACACGCAGGGGACAGGAGGGGACGGGCTTATGCTGGCCCAGCAGGGCTCCAGCTTCACAGCTGGGGAGTATAGGCTCTAACCCCAACCCACACCTCTGGCTCCAAACCTTGCATCCTTAGTAGGGAGGTTGCCCTGTGAAGGATGTGCGGCACAGGCCTGTAGCGGTGGGGATGTGCCAGCCAGAGGTCCCAGCTCCCGCAAAGGCCGGCCAGTGTGAAAAAGCCTAGTGTCTTCAAAGAACCACCAGGCAGTCAGTCTGGCCAGGATGTGGGGGCAGTGGTCATTCATGCACTCACCAAATGCTTAGTGAGCACCTACTGTATGCTGGAAGACACAGCAATGAACTAAAGGGATGAGGCTCCTGCTCTCCTAGTGCTTCCAGTCGGGAGGGGAAGACAGGCAGTAAACAAGTAGACACCCAGGTCAATGTGCGTGTAGTGGTTGGGACAGGTGCTTTGAAGGAGAGACAAGAGGGAGAGGCTAGGTGGCTATGGCAGAGCTCCAAGGGCTGGCTCCACAGAGAACCCAGGGCAGGGAAGGAGCAGACAGCACTTAGAGTCAGGAGCTACACCTGCAGGAGCCAGGGAGCTGCCAAAGGGTTTGGAGCAGGGCAGGACTGGCCAGGTCACCGGTGGCATGGACCAGAGGCCAGGGAGGGGCTGGAGCTGGAGTAGCAGGGGAACAATTAGAGAGCAAGTCTTAGTGACCAGGGGAGGTGGGAGAGGGCTGAGGAAGAACTTCCCAGGACCACCGCTGCCTGCCTTCCACCTGCCCACAGGCTGGTCATAGTGGCGCTCATCGGCGTGAGTGTGGCCTGGATCCCCGTCCTGCAGGGCTCCAACAGCGGGCAACTCTTCATATACATGCAGTCAGTGACCAGCTCCCTGGCCCCACCAGTGACTGCAGTCTTTGTCCTGGGCATCTTCTGGCGACGTGCCAACGAGCAGGTGGGTGTCGGGGGACAGGACTTGGTGGTCTGCTCTCCCTAGGGACATGCCACAGTTTGCTCTTCCCTGCTGCCTGTCAGGGGAGCCTTGGTCCTCCTCCCATAGCCCCACATGCCCTGTCTCCCTCCTCCCCAGGGGGCCTTCTGGGGCCTGATAGCAGGGCTGGTGGTGGGGGCCACGAGGCTGGTCCTGGAATTCCTGAACCCAGCCCCGCCCTGTGGAGAGCCAGACACGCGGCCGGCCATCCTGGGGAGCATCCACTACCTGCACTTCGCTGTTGCCCTCTTCGTACTCAGCGGTGCTGTTGTGGTGGCTGGAAGCCTGCTGACCCCACCCCCACAGGGTGTCCAGGTGAGCCAGCCCTGACCCCTGACCCTGACCCCTAACAGTTTCTTACTCTGGTCCTATTCTGATCCCCGACCCGCTCTGACTCAGAATTTTCTAGCCCTGGACTCCCTAACCCCATCCCTTTTTGAACTCAGCTGCCATCTTGCCATCCCCAACCTCTGATCCTGTCTGGGTCACCCCTACACTGCCAGCCTCACCCCCATCCCTATCCCCACTGGTTTCTTACAGATTGAGAACCTTACCTGGTGGACCCTGGCTCGGGATCTGCCCTTGGGAACCAAAGCAGGTAAGTGGGTGACCTTAGACACTCCTCCACCTTGACCCTGGGCTGGAGGCAAGGGCACCAGGTGTAGCCTTGTGTCCCACATCTGTCCCTCTCCTTCTGCAATCCCCTCCAGGTGATGGCCAAATGCCCCAGAAACACGCTTTCTGGGCCCGTGTCTGTGGCTTCAATGCCATCCTCCTCATGTGTGTCAACATCTTCTTGTACGCCTACTTCGCCTGACACTGCCGCTCTGGGCAGGAAGGCAGGAGCTCCGAGTCCTCAGGTCCACCCTTTTCCCTCATGGGGATCCCGAGGCCCCAAGAGGGGCAGATTCCCCTCATGGCTGCACAGCGGCTCGGTGCCCAAGAACTGGCCAAGCCAGCAAAGCAGGAGCCCTGAAAACTTAGGGGGGAAATGGGAGAAAAACATGTGACATTTCAAAAACAGCGCCAAAGCAGTCATCATTGGAAAGAAAATTAGATTTCTGATGGACATCCTGATGTTGGTTTTACTGTCTTTGTTCTGAATACACAGGCCAGGTCAGGAGCAGTGAGATTTGCCAGCACTCAGGGCTGTAGGGTCTTGGGCCATCTCTGGATAAAGGGAGAGCCCCACATGCCCAGAACAAGGCCTCCCATTAAGGGACTGTAGCCACCTCCAGGGGCTCCTCCCTCCACCCACCTGCTCCCAAATGCCAGAGGGAGCCTCCTTGCCCTCCCTCCCTGCCCACCATCCCCTCAACCATCAGCCTGGCATTCAAAGCCTTTCCAAGTCCCACCTCACTTTTCCCGCTCCCAAAGGTGCCCAGGCTCTGGGCAGGCCCTGCTCATATCCCTGATGGTGGCACATTCTCTGGAGGACCCTCCTGTTCTCAGGTAGGGGCCATGCCCCACCTAGGTAGCTGTCCCATTGGGATCCTGTAGGATCTCTAAAACCCAGCTCTGGCACCAACTTTCTGTCTGGCTTGGAGGTTTCTCAGCCTCCTGAGAGCTCTCCTGGGCC
This sequence comes from Theropithecus gelada, assembly GCF_003255815.1. NCBI lineage: Eukaryota > Metazoa > Chordata > Mammalia > Primates > Cercopithecidae > Theropithecus > Theropithecus gelada. The sequence continues at coordinate 74,293,404 of NC_037684.1, read as the reverse complement.
CTGGTCTGGGCAGAACCCGGGCCTAAACAAACAAGAGCCAGGGCAGCCAGGGTCTCTGCGTGGCTGGGCCCAGGGCTTGCCCTCAGAGCTCACCTGTCCAACAGGAGAGGAGTGTGCCTCCACCTTCCCTACTGCCAGCCCCTTTTTCAGGGTCTCAGGGCCTCTAGTCCTGTGGTGGGGCACAGGTGTTGGGTGCCCCAGGTGGAGTTGAAGTCATGGGGCTGTTGAGGAGTGGTATCCACCTGGAGTCTGTCCAGTGAGTTTAGGTCAACAGGTGTGCAGTCTGTCCTTCCAGGTTGAACCACCTCCCAACAGCTTGTACAACTCGAGGGGCCTTTTGAGGGAGGGGCAGGCAGGCCCAGTGGGTGGTCAGCCCAAGGTGAACCCACCCACCATGGCCAGGGTTCCTCAGGTTGAGCCTCCAGTGGGTGAAACCTGGGAGTCCTCAACCTTCCTGGCAGATGGGGCCATTGACCAGAGGAGGTGGGGGGGGCCTCCACAGACTCCGCCCTGTCGTGTCACATAGCTGGCAGCCAATGGGAAGCAACCAGCCAGGAAGCCCCAGAGCTACCCTTACAGGGTACCCTTGCTGGGGAGCCTGGGCCCTCCCAATTTGTGCAAAGTGGCTGGAGGCAGTTAGGAGCCCACATTCAGTCCAAGGCCGTCCACTGAGCCCCGTGTGACTCTGACCGGGCTGGGGGTGTCCATGTCCTCTCTGGACCTCAGTTCCTGTAAAATGGCCCGTCGGCCAGATCGGCCGCCGGGCTGCTCACAGGTGCACGGGCTGCACGTAACTCCGTGGAAAGAAGCCAACGCGCCCGCAGGACCGGCCTCGCCACCAGTGGGGGTCTGGGCGCTCCAGGACCTCGATGATGTCACCACGGCGGAAGCTGAGCTGCGAGGGGTCCTGGGCTGAGAAGTCAAACTGGGCCTGGGCAAAGCAGGCCCCAGGTGACTGCAAGAGGAGGAGGTGGTTAGTAGGGCGCTTTCAGAAGCCCTGCAACCCACCCTCCCTCAGAGGCACCCAAGAGAAGTGATTTGCCACAGGTGAGGAGGGGTCTGGGGCAGCACTGAAGTTGAACTTTAAGTCCAGATCAGTGGTGATGCCACCACTGGGCCTCCTGCTGCCCACACCCCTGCCTGTCTGCTGTGCAGATGCTGCATCTACCTAGAACATGGCTTTCCCAGCCGCCCAGCTGGGATCGTAGGGCTGGTGGGCCAGGGGACCTGAGTCCTGGTCCTTAGGGTGGGATTTTGGTTAGGTCCCTGCTTCTCTTGGGATCTTATTTCCCTGACTCTGCAGTAGCCATGGTAGCTTCTGACTCCAGGTCACAAAGCCATGAGAATGGGCCTTATAAACTGTAAAGTGATATGCAGCTAAGAGCCATGTTTACTGCTTTTGCCCTTGGTCAGCCACTGAGGGAGAGAACTGTCACTTTGAGCTCTCAGGCCTGGGTTCCAGTCCTATCCATGCCCCATGTGTGATGCTGGGTAGGTCCCTGCCCTTTGTGGAACTCAGTTTCCCCACCTGTGCGTGGCAGCTGGACAGGAGCTCTCGGCAGCACGTCTGCTGGGCACTGTGACTATTCCACCCAGCACCCTGGCCCTGCCTGCCCACCAGGATCTCAGCTCTGAACCTGCAGAATCTCATCCAGGGCAGGTGATAGGATCAGCAGAGAAGCTGTAATTAGCAACTGTCTGCCCAGGAAGGAGGAGGCGTCATGGGTCCCAGGGGCCTGAGGCAGCTCTGGAGTCGAGCCACAGGGTAGGTGACCCCATGGCCTGGGCCAGAGCGAGGTGGTGGGTGTAGGGGAACTCGCAGTTGCCCCTGCCCCAGCTCCGTCCTGGCTTCCTCACACTCTCCCAGGGCAGAGCTGGTCCAGGCGGTGAACAGGGAGGAGGATGGAGATCTGGCAGGGAGGGGCCCAGCTGGAGAGAAAAGTCCCCTGAGGCTGGGAGCTCACAGTGACCTGGGCACTCGGTCAGGCAGGGAAGGCCAACAGAGGAGAAACTAGTGGGGGTCTCTCAAGGCACTGTTTGACTCTCCTGGCATATCAGACCCCAGGGCTCATCCTATTGAACAAAGGGGACACTGAGGGGATGAACTGGCCTCTGATCACATGCAAAGGTGGCAGGGGGCGGGTGCTGGGAACAAGACATGGCTGGAGCTTCTTTGCAGCGGTTATCAGCTTCTCCCCAGGCCTTGGCCACACTCCCCATCTCCTCTGCAGAGCCCAAGTTCAAGTGTCCCAGGGTCTTGACCTCCAGCCCCAGGCCTTGCCAGCATCCCCGCTCCTGAAGAAAACAGCCTGTTGGGGTTGATAACCCCAGTGGCTACTGTCGGCATCCTAATCAGCTTCAGAGCTGGCCCTTGGGGCCGCCTGATGAAAGGGCTGGCTGGCAAATTGCTGTTATTGCGAGGTCAAGGGGTGGACGACCCCCACCCCCCACCCCGTGGCTAGCCAGGACCTCGCCCACGAGCACTCCCGCTGCCCCACACCCAAGGTCAACTTTTCTGCGAGCAGAAACCAGGACTGAGCCTACTGAGTAAGTGTCCTTGGATGTGTCACTGCACTCTCTGAGCCTTGGTTTCCTCATCTATATAATGGGCACGATGAGGCTCCCAGAGTATAGAGACCAGTTCAGTGCATGGTACGCAGTACACTCAGCGGGGGTCTCTACCTTCCTGCACTCGATGAACATTTATTGAGCACCTACTGTGTGCCACACACTATTCTAGGAGCTGAGAACAAGCTAGACAGTTTGTTCCCATGGGATTCTCCTTCTGTCCCTTGCTTTTCTTTCCCTCTTCTCCTTTCCCACCCTTGCAAGTCTCACCACAGCCGCCACCAGTATATAACTTTGAAGCCTGGGCTGGACCCCTCTTACAACACCAGGCTGCTGGGGAAGGGAGACCAGGCCCGTGCTTGGCCTCGGTGTCAGCATTTCCCCTGCTGCAGATGGCAGGAGACGCAGAGAGGCTCCCACAGGCCAGCCCCCACCCACTCCTACCTTGAGCAAGGGATCCTCGTCGCGCAGGAAGATCTGCCGCTTCTTGGCGATGGTGGTGGTGCGGTAGAAGTCGACCAGCTCGTTGAGGGAGTTGAACTTCTCCTCCCACAAAAAGTACTTCCCAGAGGCCTCGCGCAGCACCTTGAAGTGCTGCACCTGGTCTCCATAGCTAGGGGAAAGGACATGGGGCCACCTCAGATGGTGGCCGTCCCAGCCTGGCATGGTCCCAGGGGCTCCCGTCTCACTTCCACCTGGAACCAGCCTGTCTCAGGGTGGGACCTGGAGTCAGATAAGGTGCAAGTGGGAGAGGCCACACTGAGCCAGCTCCCCATGGGGTCTGGGGAGTCCCATCTGGCGGTAGAATATGGGGTTAAGGGTGTGGGCTCTGAACCAGGCCACTTTCTCACTGTGTGACCTCATGCAAGTCTCTTAACTTCTCTGAACCTCAGTTTCCTCATAATGATAACATCTCCATTATGGGTAAGTGCACAGTGGCTGGCCTATTGGCAACGTGAAATAGGTACCTCTGAGTGCATCGTGATCAGAGAGCGTCTCCTTCACATCTTTTCGCCATTCGCCTCAGCTTGGACCTTCTCCCTGCTCCCCTGCTCCTCCCAGTCCCCATGGTCCCTTGGGGAGCAAGTCCTAGACTCATCCTGACTCAGACCAAAGCCTACTGCTATGAGAGGAGCTCAGACCTGTTGGATGTCTCATGTCCTCCCCCTCCCACGAACCTTCTATGGCTTCTCCCTTGGCCTCAGGGTAAATTCTCAACACCTCAGACTCAAGATCCGGCTCTACTTACATGTCCAGCTTCATTTACTTTATATCCTCTCCGATGAAGCAAACAGGCCCCTTTCTCTCTTATTCCCAGTCTGTGCCCAGACTTCCAGTCCACTACCGCCAAATCACCCCAAGTACCTTCTGGCCCAGTGGAGGAGAGAGCCTGCTCTTTCAAACTGGCCAGAGGCAGAGCCTGTCCTGGCTGGCACCAGGCAGAGGGACCTAACTGGAGCCTCTCACACTCGGCATGTCTCACCCGGGACAGGCCGCGTGGGGCTGGGACTGGAGGTGGTGCGGCTGTGGGTCAAGATCATGGCAGACATGACTACGGCGCTGCCCCGCTGTGCTGCGGGGGTGCCTGGCCTGCCTCACGGCCCAGGAGGAGCAAATTGGGCCCTGTGTTTTAGTTTCTCCACCCGTCATCCCTGGGGTGGCTTGCTGCTTTATTGATGTTTTAAGATGAAAGATTTCAGATAAAGATATGTTCAAGGCCGGGCAAGGTGGCTCACGCCTATAATCCCAGCACTTTGAGAGGCCGAGGCGGGCAGATCACGAGGTCAGGAGATCAAACCTTCCTGGCTAACACAGTGAAACCCTGTCTCTACTAAAAATACAAAAAAATTAGCCGGGCATGGCAGCGGTCACCTGTAGTCCCAGTTGCTCGGGAAGCTGAGGCAGGAGAATGGCATGAACCCGGGAGGCGGAGCTTGCAGTGAGCCGAGATCGCACCACTGCACTCCAGCCNAAAAAAAAAAAAAAATTAGCCAGGTGTGGTGGCGGGCGCCTGTAGTCCCAGCTACTCCAGAGACTGAGGCGGGAGAATGGCGTGAACCCAGGAGGTGGATCTTGCAGTGAGCCGCACCACTGCACTCCAGCCTGGGTGACAGAGCGAGACTCTATCTCAAAAAAAAAAAAAAAAAAAAAGATGTGCTCAAGGTTCTCACCCTCTGGTCTGTATGAGGCGTAGGGCAAAATGGGATTCCCCCTACTCCATTCCAGTCAAGGGGTCCAAACCACTTCTAAACACACTTCCAGGCATTTGCACACAGTGTGTCCTCCAGTTGCAAGGAATTTTTCTTGAACTCCTCATGCCTCAGTGGGGAAACTGAGGCCCTGAGTGCAGCCACGACCTGCCCAGAGCCACAGCAGCAAGAAAAGGTCAGAGCTGGGGCCACATCTGAGTTCACACATGTAAAATGTTGCCTAGTGTCCTCCCGATTGGTTATGATCACAAAACAATAGCAATAATAATTATTCCAATTATGATATTACTGTTGTCCCAGATCTCATCATTCCAAGTCCATTTCTACTCTGCCATGTTGCTACCTGGGCTGTGACCCCTAGGAGACCCTCCCTCCCTGCCTCGTCCTCTCTGCCTGGCCAAACCTTAGCTACCCTTCCCAGCTCTATAGCCAGCCTGCCTGGACTTAAGCCCCAGCCCCCTCTCTGGGCCTCCGCGTCCTGGCCTGCCAAATGTGGGCATTAGTGCACTACTCTCAAGGGAAGTGAGAGGCCTGGGATGCTGGGGGCTGTGCGGGTGCTGCCAACAGAGCCGCCCTAGGCCCACCTGGCTGGGCTAAGGGCTGTGGGGAGAACATAGAACAGTCCCAGCTCCCAACCAGAAAGAAGACAGTTTAGGACCCCGAGGGAGGGCACCTGTTCAGGTAGCTGACAGAGCTGATAGCTGGGAAAGCCTGGGGCCCTGTGAGTGGGGTGAGGCAGGGTAGGGGCACAGGATGGCCACTGGGAGGTAGATGGCCCCTCAGCCTCCTGAGCCACAGGCTAGGGATCTTTTTGTTCACATTTGGGCTAAATGAGATCCAACCACCAGTCCAAAGCACTTGATGACTTGATGGTACATATGCGCGCGCGCACGCACACACACACACACACACACACACACACACACACACACGCCTCCTGGGTTGTAAATTAAAATCTGGTTAAACAATTTGGTTGCAATACATTTGCAAGCTGGGATTCACCCACAGCCTGAATTCCTTCAGGTCTATGGTTATCCTGAACAAGAGGGTGGTGTCTGTCACCCCAGCTGCCCGGATCTGCTGCTCCATCTGTCCTATCCCCGCCTGTGGTTTAGTTTCTCTACCAGTCATCCCTGGGGCGGCTTACTTCCTTATTGATGTTTTAAGATTAAAGATTTAAGATAAAAATGTGTTCAAGGTTCCCACCCTCTGGTCTGTATGAGGCATAGGGCAAAATGGGATTCCCCCTACTCCATCACAGTCAAGGGGTCCAAACCACTTCTCTCTTTTTTTTTTTTTTTTTTTTTTTTTGAGGCGGAGTCTCGGTCTGTTGCCCAGGCTGGAGTGCAATGGCGAAATCTCAGCTCACTGCAACCTCTGCCTCCTGGGTTCATGCGATTCTCTCGCCTCAGCCTCCCAAGTAGCTGGGATTACAGGCACCCACCACCACGCCTAGCTAATTTTTGTATTTTTAATAGAAACGGGGTTTCACCAAGTTGGACTGGCTGGTCTCAAACTCCTGACCTCAGGTGATCCGCCCACCTCGGCCTCCCAAAGTGCTGGGATTACAGGCATGAGCAACCGTGCCCAGCCCCAAACCACTTCTTCTTTTTTTTTTTTTTTTTTTTT